>NC_068349.1:30818129-31119818 GCF_014633365.1 Diospyros lotus
CCATGGCCTATACAAAATGTACACAAGGGCATTAATGTAATTTAAAAAAATAAATTCTCCTTACAACATGCCCTCATCAAAACCACTAATCAGGACCTTCTAGTTTGGGATGTCTCTGTACACCTCTAAACCTCGACTCTAGCCCCACTAGACTCACCCTCCACCACTACTTTACCTTTACCTGGAATGACATGAGAGTACAACAGGGTGAGCCACGAGGCTTAGTAAGTATATATATATAACATGGAAATGTAGAATCAAAGGCATGGATAACCAAGATAGAATAAACAATGAGTCTATAAAAGGGGATCAGTAAAACACAACTCATAAGTTTTCCATTCACAACCATTTTCATGCCGTGATCATTATACATACCATGTATTCATTTCCATGCTAATGCACATGCATCAATAGTAAGGAATTTTCCACATATTTCACATGGCTCCCACGACCACCATATCCATACATGAGTACATACATCATGAAAATACATCAACAAGCAATAAAAATTGAGCCTCGTCTATCAGGCTTATGGCCACCTCACCTGTGTCAGGCACTCATAGGATATCTTTTTCTCACTCGCGGCATAGCCGTCACGTAAAATAATAGGTGTATAAATATCTATCATGCCACATGTAGTGGCCCACTCTTGGATAGTCTCGCTAGCATAGGATATTTGAAAGGAGGTCATCGTAAAGATGATATAAAATAAGATAAAACAACATCAGACATCAAATCTTAACATAACCAGCGAAAGCTATAATTAAGGTTTTACATCACCATTAGTTCACAACATCCTCTTGGCACCATGGCTTGCACAAAATGTATTCAAGGGCAATAAAAAAATTAACAAAATAAAAATCTCCTCACAACATGCTCTCATCACAACCACTAACATGGATCGTTTAGTCTGGATTGTCTTTGTACACCTCTAAACTCGGGCTCTAACCCCACTAGACTCGCCCTCCACAAGTTCTTTCCCTTTACCCGAAATGACATGAGAGTAAACAAGGTGAGCCACAAGGCTCAACAAGTATATATATATATATATAAAGCATGGAGATATAGAATCAAAGCCATGGATAACCAAGATAGAGTAAACAACGACTCTATGAAAAAATATCCGTAAAACACAACTCATAAGTTTTCCATTTACAACCATTTTCCATGTCATGATTATTATACATACCATGTATTCATTTCCATGCTAATGCACATGCATTAATAGTAAGGAATTTTCCACATATTCCTCATGGCTCCCATGGCTACCAAATCCATACATGAATATATACATCAACAAGCAATAACAATTTGAGGCTCGCTTATTTGAGAGTGAGCCACTACACCACACATAGGCAATTCAATACAATTTACAACACCACATAACATCACAAGTCTTGCCTATTTCATACACATGGACATATTGCTCTATTTCACCATTATTTTTAGCTCAATTGATCAACTAAAGAATATTTTCATTAACATACAAATTACAACCCCTTTCTCAATATGATTTACATATAGATAATTTTTCCACAATTTTGGGTAAAAAATTATCAATTTTGGACACTGAAAGTCAAGTTCTAAAAGTTGGAGAGTCGACTCTTGAAGACTGGAAAGTTGATTTTTTAAGCGGTGAAAGTCAACTCTTGAAAAATCGAAAGTCGACTCTTAAGGACCCAGAAATAGAAACACAGACATAATGTATTTCAAACAATATTTGCAAATACTCTAATCTAACCAATAAAATGCCATTCTATAAAGGATTTTGGAGTAAATCAAGCCCCAAATGAAGATTCAACAAGACACATTAATTTTTAAGAATTTTACAAAATATTTGCAACTAAAAAGAAATACCCATTTTTATAAAAAAAGATGATATTATAACCATGGAGGAAAGCAAGGTGCTCAAAATTGGAGAGAAATAATCAAAAGAACTTACAATAAAAATGGAGAAAAGAACTTTCATATCAAAAGAGAAGCAAGGAGAACTTGCCTTTTGATGGAGAGAAACCAAGGAGAATAAGCTTTCTTCCAAACTTGAAAATTCTCTCTTGAATCTCCAAGCCAAAAGATGATGAAGATGAAAATGGAGAAGAAGAAGAAGTAGAGAAGAAGAAGAAAACCAAAGAAGAAGAAGAAAACCAAGAAGAAGAAAAAGAAGACTTGTCGGGAGAGGGAAAGAAGAGAAAAGAGAGTAAAACAAAAGAGAGAAAATGGGGAAGGAGAGGGCCATATGTCCCCTCCTTGCCAAATGACCCTTTTTCCCTTCACTTACACACACAATCACAATTATTCTCATGCCCCTTTTGGACATTTGTCATTTCTCTTTTCTTTTTCATTTTCTTTATCCAACCCATTTATGAAATTCCTCATTTACCCATACCATTTTCATACACAACATAAAATCATTAAGCCCTTTCTTGGCATTTCACAATTAATTACATTTCTATTTAAATTTATCTCATCATTTTGCAAATGGGCTCAAGCCCAATCCATTAATCCAAATCATTTAATTAAGCCCAACTCACTTAAGGCCCAAAGAATTTATTTTCCAACTTGGCCCAACCCTTTTCATTTTAAATATACAACCCACACATGGTTTAGGCCCAATCCATTTAAAACGGGTCTTATTTAAATTTTTAGCTATTCCATGCCTTTGGGCTTTTCAAATTAGCCCAAACCTATTCATTAAAATCAACCATTTTATTAAATTTCCAACCTTTAAATTTTTTTCTAAACCAAGATATATATATATTATACACCAAAATAAAATAAAAGTATTAATTATGGCATAGACCCAATAACGGGTCATTACATGATCGTTTGTGGAACCAAATATAAAATCATCTACACAAATTTGAACAATAAGTTTATCTTTTCCACTTTTCTTAATGTATAATATTGTATTTGATAGATTACACGTATGGTGGTACAGGTAAACATAAATTGTTTTTACACACATCAGAGATGCATAGCAAAATATAAACATACACCATACACAAGTCGGTTATTTAAGCAACACGTGTATTCATCACATCAATATAAATAAATGTGTACCTAAAGTCTAATGTTGAGTTGGGGTACAGAAACTATTTCAGTACTAAGACTAGATTCCACCTCATGTTGCGAGGGCCCTAGCCTGTCCAATATTGTTTCGATCACCTCTACCAGTGCTAGACAAGAGGTTGCCTATATCACCCACACCCAAGGTCTCAATTTCTCCTCATGACAAT
Organism: Diospyros lotus; assembly: GCF_014633365.1. Lineage (NCBI taxonomy): Eukaryota > Viridiplantae > Streptophyta > Magnoliopsida > Ericales > Ebenaceae > Diospyros > Diospyros lotus. The sequence continues at coordinate 30,821,366 of NC_068349.1, forward strand.
CATGCACTTGAAATTATTCAAAAGCAAAAAATGAAGGAGATAGAAGAAACAGAAGAAAAATAAAGGAAGCAAGTAGCAAAATTCCCTTTTTAAATCCCATCCAATTCCTTCCAAAAGCCCCCACATTTCCTCCCAATTTCATGCCATGTGTAACGTACTCGAAATTAGCTGGGGTAATGTAAAAGTCAACTTCTGATTCAAGGAAGTTGACTTTTAGAGAAGAGTCGACTTTTAGTTTCAAGAAAGTCGACTTTTAGCTTCAAGGGGAGTCAACTCTCAGTTTCAAGAGAGTCAACTCTCACAACAGTCAACAACCTGAATAAATAGTCAAACTTGCGATGTATCGGCTCATTAATTATTAAAGAACCACTATCATTAACACTTAATGACACATCCAAAACTATCATTAATTATTAATGATGTCTGAGACACATCAGGTGCAAAATATTGGATACTAGAGGCAACACTATATGGTGTATGACTTTATAGGTTCACTACCTGCTAGTAATCAGATAGCAACTAATGAGGGGTTAATGTTTCCTAAATCTTAATGAATTATATCCCCATTTAGGTTTTATATTTATGCTTAAAATAAATAATTATTTGCATTACATATTATTTTCAAGATGAAATAAGGAAGTTGACTTCTACAATTAATTAGGGCATAAATCGAAGATGTTGGATGACCCATTATTGCTACTCAAATTCAAGGACCAATTATGGAGTCTAGAGGATGTTTCAAGTATACTTGGGTCAACTATTAAATGGAGTCTAACACATGGAAGGCCCAAGCACTTTAATCACAAGGAAGGCCCAAATCCAACATAAAGAAGACCAAAAACCCAACTTATGAAAATCTATTTTTATTTTATTTTTAAATATATGTTTTATGAGTGTTTCTTTATGTGTGTCTTTTAGCTAAAATCCATTTAACTTTAGATGTGTCTTTTAGCTAAAATCCACTGAACTTTAAGTGTGTCTTTTAGCTAATTTTCTTCCACTAGTTAGGTGAATGTTTTGTGAGTCCCCATTAGATATAATTATGTCTAGTTGTATAATTTTAAATTGCGTGGTTTGTATTACATCTTGTGGGCTATAAATAACTCACTCGGTTGCACTTGTATGAGGCTATTATTCTTGAATCAAAGCTTAGTTGTGTTCTTAGAGTTTCTCTTTAAGAATTGCTCTTGTTCTCTCTTCTTTTCTCTCTTGTCTTCTCTTGGATTCTTATGTCATTTATTGTTAGTTTATTTTCCACCGCCTGAATGGCTAATTAATTTATGCCATTAAATTTCTGTAATTTTAATTCACGTCTTTTTATTATCCATCACCTAAATGGCCCATTAATTTCTGCTATTTTAATTCTTATCATTTAAATTATGCCATTTAAATTCATGTTAATTAATTCTCAAATGAAAATGAGTAGCTAAATCCAATCTTGGGTTAAGGCAAGGACAATGTCCAACGCCAATGATTGTCAAAGAAAGTTGTGTTTTAAATGAGCAACATTAATTTAAATTTCAGTATGAGTGTATATTAATTATTAAGAGATCACTAGGTTTGGATTGGAACGTAAGCCTAACTTAGAACTTTCATGCCATGTATGGGAGTTACTAGAATTGGAAACGCTATCATACCCAAACACGGATGATTAATTTAGTTGTTTTGTGTATTAATTGCAATTGAATTTATGGTAGTTTCTTAAACTAGAATCCTGCATATCATGTATGGGGATTGCTTAAACTAGAACTATCATCATCTCTAATTGCATTTAATAGTAGACCCTCATATTTGAAATTAAATTAATGTTGCTAATATTTTATGCTAAAAATTGGGGATTAGCGGGTTGGTGCTGAATTTGTCTTAACTCAAATCTTATCCAATTCTATATTCTCAAATTCAATGTCTATTTTAATTTCTGCCTTGTTTTATTTCATAGCATCCGTTATCTGAAAATCCAAAAAAAAATCGTGTTGCCAATTCATTTAGATGCGTGTGTGTGACATTCTTTTTCTTTTACCATAAATAAATCTCTTAATGGACGACCTGGACTCATCCAGAAAATAAATTTAATTTGGACTACAACTACACTCGTACACTAGAAAGTATAAACCTCTCACCAAAATAAAAGAAAAAAATCTAATATAAATTTTGTTGTGTTTTAATTGCAGGGTGAGAGTGCAATCAAATTTTGGAGCTGTTGCTGGGGGGGAGATTAAGGCAAAAAAAAAAAAAAAAATAAGAATAAGCATCTCCTGATAAATCCGATAACTCTATTTTTTTACTTTATTTTTGTTTGTGCATGGTGTATGATACTTAGGTTAAGTAGGATTGTAGAATATCAAAATCCGTTATATAGCCTTATTAACTCTCTATCTACCACTGAACTATCACTGACACAATCACTCATGTCTCAACACAACGAGAACATGCCACTTGCACCTAATAACATGTCTGCACATGGTAGTGACCACGGTGACCCTGATCCATTGATCAGAAAATGATAAAACCCCTTAGGGAATATCTTCATCCTTCTAGGCAGACAACTCCCTCATGTATTATTCTTCCCATCAACCATCATAGGTTTAATTTCAAACCTGACACCATCCAACTGTTGCCAACTTCCCATGGCATGGATTTTGAAAACCCATACACCCATATGAAAGAGTTTAAGGAAGTGTGTAGCACCTATATGGATCATACAGTGAACAAAGATGTCATAAGATTAAAGCTCTTCCCATTTTCACTCAAGGATAAGGCTAAGATGTGGTTGAACACTCTTCCACCTAAGTCCACAGGAACCTGGAGGGAAATACAAATGACATTTTTGAAAAATATTTCCCAACCAATAGGACTACCACCCTTCAGAGGCAGATTATGAATTTTGTGTGCAAACCCAATGAGAACTTTGCTCAAACTTGGGAGAGGTTTAAAGACCCTCTCCATGCTTGCCCACACCATGCTTCTGAACAATGGAGAGTGGTCAGTTTCTTTCATGACGCTCTTAGTCCTCACTTGAAAATGCTAGTGTCCACCATGTGTAATTGTGAGTTTTATGAGAAGACTCTAGAGAAGGCATTCCAATTCTTTGATACCTTAGCAAAAAACACTAGAAACTGGGAGGTTGGACCAATATCTTCTAATGACTCAAGAGAAAATCCGCAGTCTAGAGGTAGGTACCAACTGATTGAGAGTGATGATCTGAATGCTAGGATAGCTGCCTTGACAAGAAAGATTGAAAGTCTAGAAACCAAGAAAACACAGTTTGTTAATCAAGTGGAAGTAAAATGTGCAGTTTGTGACACAACAAAGCACAAGACTGAGGAATGTCCTACATTACCTGCTTTTAAAGAGGTATTGTATGGACAAACAAATAACACACATTCACACAATTTTGGGGGTAGGCAAAACCAAAATCAAGGGAAACTATTACGGGCATAACCAAAACGACAACTCATATCATCCCAACAATAGAAACCACCCAAATTTTTCTTGGAGAAATGATTTTGCAAATCATTCTCAGCCACCCTTCCCTGCACAACAATCTTTTCAACCAAATCAAGGTTCCTCATTCAACACTTACCAGCCACCTCATAGGAGACCTTTAGAGGATACTCTACATCAATTCATCCAAAGCCAAACATGAATCAATAATCAAGTTACCAAAACTCATGAGAAAATAAACAGAGCCATGGAATACATTAGGAGGCAGTTGACCAAGTTAACACAAACATTGAGTGCAAGAGAACCCAGAAGGTTTCCATCCCAAACTATCTTAACCCAATTAGGCAAATCAACCAGGTAGAAGCTTCAAATAGTGAAACCAACACTCATGAACAAGTTCAAGCAGTGACTATCCTAAGAAGTGGAAGAATAATTGAAAAACCAATTGATCCTAGGATAAGCCAACCTATTGTTGAAGAAGAAGAACTAAAAGATCATGAACCCACCGTGGAGAAAAATGAAAAAAATGAAAAACAAAAAGAAGATGGGAAAGGTAATAACATTTCAGGAAAATAAATTCAACAAAATGCAGATATATATAAAGTGTTTAAACAAGTGAGAATCAACATTTCACTTTTGGATGCAATAAAACAAACACTTTCATATGCCAAATTCTTGAAAGACCTTTGCATTGTAAAAAGAAAAATAAATGTGCATGAAAAATCATTTCTAACTGAACAGGTCAGTTCTATCCTACAATTCAAAACCCCTCCCAAATATAAAGATCCAGGTTGTCCAACCATTTCATGCATCATAGGAAACCAAAAAGTTGATCAAGCATTTTTAGACCTAGGAGCTAGTGTCAATCTGTTGCCATATGATGTTTATCAACAATTGGGTCTAGGAGAATTGAAGCCTACAAGAGTCACTCTATAGTTGGTGGATAGGTCAGTCAAAGTGCCTAGAGGGATAGTTGAGGATGTATTGGTCCAAGTGGACAAGTTCTACTTTCCAGTAGATTTCATAGTGTTGGATACCCAGCCTCATCAGGGTCCTCAACCTCCTGTTCCTGTCATCTTGGGTAGATCATTCTTAGCAACATCAAATGCCATTATCAATTGTAGGAATGGCGTGTTGAAGCTATCTTTTGAGAACATGACTATAAAAATGAATATCTTTAGGGTAGCCAAATACCAGGACACTAAGAGTGAAGTGGAGGAGGTAGACTTGATCCAAACACTGACCAATGATTATTTTGAATAAGAGTTCATGAGAAGACCTAAAGAAGGAAATCAAGATTTTAAGGAAATAAGAGAAGTGGAAGTCATAGGCAAAGAGAGTGAGAAGCCTACATGGATGCCTAGTTTAGAACCATTAGGGAACTTGGATAGTAAACTCACGGCTTCTAATAGCCATCCGTCCATGCCTGAGAGAAAGCCATTGCCCAGGGATTTTAAGTATGTCTTTCTAGGAGAAGGGGAAGCATTCCCAGTGGTTATCTCTTCTAGTTTAACACCTCAGCAAGAGCAACAACTGATAGAAGTTCTGAAAGCACATAGGAAGTCATTAGGATCAACCATCTCAAATTTGCAAGGTATTAGCCCTTTGATCTGTACTCATAGGATATTCTTGGAAAAATGACCAAAACAAGTTAGGTAAATGCAAAGGAGATTAAATCCCAACATGAAAGAAGTAGTTAGAAAAGAAGCGCTTAAGCTGTTGGATGCTGGAATAATTTACCCAATCTCTGACTCTAAGTGGGTAAGTCCAACTCAGGTAGTACCAAAAAAGTCTAGAGTCACTGTAGTCTAAAATAAAAAGAATGAACTCATTCCAACCCGCACCCAAATTGGGTGGCGCATGTGCATAGATTGTAGGAAACTCAACTCCATGACCAGGAAAAACCATTTTCCTCTACCTTTCTTGGATCAAGTTCTGGAGAGAATAGTAGGCTAAGCTTACTATTGCTTCTTAAATGGGTACTCAAGGTATAACAGATAGAAATTGCACTAGAAGATCAGGAGAAGACTACTTTCACATGTCGATTTAGGTCATTTGCTTACAGGCGCATGCCATTTGGGTTATACAATGCTCCAGCCACCTTTCAAAGGTGTATGATGAGCATTTTTAGTGAAATGGTTAAGCAGATTGTTGAAGTATTCATTGATGACTTCTCTATTTATGGAAGTAACTTTGAGGCATGTTTGGAAAATCTAAAAAAGGTTTTAGCAAGATGTGAGGAAACAAATCTGATACTCAACTGGGAAAAGTGTCACTTCATGGTGAAACAGGGCATAGTCTTAGAGCACATCGTTTCATCTAGGGGGATGGAGGTAGACAAGTCAAAAATTGAAACCGTTCAAAAACTTCCCACTCCTAGGAATGTGAAAGACATCAGAAGTGTTTTAAGATATGCAGGGTTTTATAGGAGATTCATTCCTTCCTTTAGCATCATAAGAAGGCCCTTATTCCATTTGTTGTCTCAGAATGTTCCGTTTGAATGGACTCCTACCTGTCAAAATGCTTTTGATAAATTGAAAGATGCACTCATCTCAGCACCCATCACCCAACCACCAGATTGGACATTACCTTTTGAGTTGATGTGTGATGTAAGTGATTTTACAATAGGAGCAGTGTTAGGGCAAAGAAAGGATAAAAGGCCATATGTCATTTACTACGCCAGCAAAACTCTCAATGAGGCTCAAAAAAATTACACCACCACTGAAAAGGAATTGTTGGCTGTAGTCTTTGCCCTGGAAAAATTCAGATCATATTTGGTGGGATCATTGGTGATAGTTTACACTGATCACGCCGCATTAAAATACTTGCTTACCAAGCAAGACGCCAAACTGCAACTCATTCGATGGGTCTTACTCCTACAAGAGTTCAACATTGAAATCAGAGACAAGAAGAGAGTAGAGAATGTGGTGGTTGATCATCTGTCAAGGATTCTAGGTCAAGATCTCACTCAATTTGATGAACCAATCCATGACAATTTTCCCGATGAGCAACTATTTGAAGTGAATGTTTTTTCTACATCGTTTGTTGTCCCTTGGAATACCGACATTGCGAACTACTTGGCAACTGGTCTGATCCCAGACCACTAGATTAAGCTAGATAGGCAGAAATTCTTCAGAAAAGTCATAACCTTCTTTTGGGATAAGCCCTACCTCTTCAAGTATTGTGCTGATCAAATCCTTAAAACATGCATCCCTGAGCACGAACAACAGAGTGTCATGAATTTTTGTCACACCCTAGCATGTGGAGGTCATTTTTCCACTAAGAAAACAATTGCAAAAATCTTGCAAAGTGGATTTTATTGGCCTACACTATTTAAGGATGTTCATCAATTTTGCTCTTCTTATGACCGATGTCAAAGGCTAGAAAGTCTTACCAAGAGAAACATGATGCCCTTGCACCCCATCTGCATACTTGAAATTTTTTACTGTTGGGGCATGGATTTCATGGGGCCATTTGTCAATTCATATGGATACGAATACAGTCTACTTGCTATTGATTATGTGTCCAAATGGGTAAAGGCCATACCAACTCGAACAAATGACCATAAAACTGTAGTAAAGTTTTTGAAAGAAAATATTTTTAGTCATTTTGGGATGCCACTGGCAATAATCAGTGATGGTGGTTCTCATTTTTGCAACTAGCCAAAAAATATGGGGTAACTCACAAGGTGTAAACCCCGTATCATCCCCAAACTAATGGTCAAGCAGAGTTAGCCAACAGGGAAATCAAATGCATCTTAGAAAAGATTGTCAACTCCAACCGAAACGATTGGTCCCTTAGGTTAGTTGATGCTCTTTAGGCATATCGAACAGCATATAAAACCACTCTAGGTATGTCTCCTTATAGGATCATCTTTGGAAAGTCGTGTCACCTGTCTATGGAAATAGAACACAAAGCCTATTAGGTCATCCGCCAAATCAATGAAAATTTCACTGAAGCGGGTCTTAATAGAAAACTTCAAATGAATGAGCTTGAGGAGATAAGAAATGAAGCATTCGAAAATGCTAAAATGTCCAAACTCCACATGAAGAAGTTACATGACCAGCACATTAACCGAAAATTTTTGCAAGTCGGGCAACATGTGCTTCTTTATGATTCAAAGGTCCACATATTCCCAGGAAAACTTAAGTCTAGATGGATAGGACCTTTCAAGGTTCGCTCTATCTCAAGTCACGGGGTATGCGTGAAATAGAAGATCTTCAGTCGGGGCAAATTTTGAAAGTCAACGGGCATCAGTTGAAGCCCTATCTAGAGATGTCGATTGTAGAGGAGGAAGATATGGATCTCGCTGATCCAGACAAAAGGGAGTGATCAATTATATATAAAATAAATAAATAAATAATAAAAATAAAAAAATAATAAATAAAAATATAAAATAAATTATTCATTTTCTGCATTACTTAATTAACTTTGACTCACATAGTGCTTCTCTGTGTTTAATCTAAACAAAAATTTTGCATACAAGTTCATGCATTGAAGACCGCTAGGTATGTCTATCCTCTGTCCTTTTAATTACTCATGCGCAATTCAAGTTGGGGGGGCAAGGTGTACTTAGAAATTGATTCATTGGTGTTTGAAATTGATCCATTGTACAAATAATTTTGTTTGACTCGATAATATTGTCTTGTGTGGTATATAATATTTTATTAGGCCCCTAAAAAAACAAAATTATTAAATAATAATAAATAAAAATAAAAATGAGAGAGAAAAGAGGGAGACAGACTTGACGCTGGTGGAAACCACTTTTCTCAGGCAGTGCAATCACACTGCCCTAGAAAGAAAAAGTCACTCTGCCAAACGTTGAAAAAAAAAAAAGAGAGACGTCAAGCGTGACAGTGCAATTATGGCACGCCTCGAGCTGAGTATGGTAGTTGGAATAGTGACTTCCACTGCCCTATAAGAGACCCCGTATCTGTATGAGGTAAGTCACATTTCTGCAAGCTCAGTCTTCTCTCATTTCTGTTGTTTTTCGATTAGGTACTATCATCCATTTTCTAAGATTCATAGTTCTTAACTTGTTTTTTACTATAGTTGTGTTTTATTTATTAAAAAAAAAATGGATCCTCAGCTCTCAAAAATTCATAAGTACTATCCATCTCTCTCACAGAATGATTTGTAAAAAATTTATGTTTCTAGGTGTGAAAGACTTAGGTTGTTGATGTATAATAGCATCCCTGAAGATATTTATTGGTTAATTGAAGAAAAAGTTCGATTATTAGGCGAAACTTCACCTAGTTTTAAGCACTTTCTAGGCTTGGGGAAGAGTAGTTTTGCGAAGAAACAAAGAGTGAAAAGAGTGAATGGTTGTCACAAATGTGTTCGATGGACTTGTAACACACGATGCAAATCTGTGGGGTTCGTGTCCATAAATCAAGAAGATAAAATTAATTTTATAAAGGATGGACTGAGTAATGAGTCTTTAGATGATATCTGATTGACTCTTGAGACGTATCCGTGTGGAATAGTGCAACGAAAACTTCTTGCTCTATGGACCCAGTTCATAAGTGATATAGTCTTGGGAATCTGACTATAAATGACCCTGTTTGCCAATCTATAAGAAAATTGGATGGAAAGCCTATCCCCACTTCATAGAAGGTGTTTAAGCCATTTCTAGACGTAAAACCAGAGGAATATGTAAGTCACAATCAGAACTACTTGTACATACGCATGATTTTTGTTTATATTTATTCCTTGTTGAATTCTTGTATAACTACTTTTGATTGTCAAACCTCTTTTCAGGGCATACATAAAGAACAAACATAAATGGAAGGCCAGTTAGTTCGTCGAATTAATACCATATGTTTACTATGTGGCTCTTAACCTGGGAGCGATATTTGTTACACATTTACAGCAAGTGAACTTGGCCTAAAATTGGGAGAGCGAAAAATTAATTTGGTATATGGCGAGGGAAGTTGTGGATTAAATGAATATGTTTTACACACTTCACATCTTGGAAATTCTTATGTGGTAGGTGTAATGCCAATCGCTTTGGCTGATCCACACATTTTTGGGATTACATGCGGTCGACTTATAAAAATGACTTCTATGTCTGAGTACATGGCTTGTAAGATTTATTAGTCAGACACCTTCGTTACTTTACCAGAAGGTTTTGGTACACTTGAAGAAATCTTTTGTATAATCTCCTAGGCCACGAGCAATCTCCATACTAAACCCATTGAATTTTTAAATGTTAACCATTTTTTTGATGGGTTGCTATCTTTTCTTGATCAGGCTGTAGACCAAAAGTTCATTTCTCTTTCAGTAAGAAAGATTCTCATTTTCTCACATACCATTGAGGAGCTGCTAGAGAATTTACACACTTATGTTCCACAGCACGATCCTTATGAGCATCGGATAAACTAGTCTAGGGCAATCAGAAACAAGTGCCAAAGGGGTCTAATTAATTTAGATTTATCCCTATAAGGCAAGTCTATGATAAGATGGCTGAGTAAGGAGTACTTTTTGTACTCTTGAGACACATTTTGTTTATCTTATGACTTGCATGAATTTTATTTTATTTTCATGTGAAAATAAAATATATATATATATGGTATGCTCATTTGTTTGTTTGAGTTTTAGCAGTTCATAGTAAATCTATGGACTTGTGGAGTTACAGGTATTTCTAACAACCCTGTTTTATTACTGCAATTCAAGTTGGGGGGGTGTAAGGTCTAGTTATGAATTATCTGGTTCATGTTTAACTGTGAATTTGCCATTGCTTGCTTGAATTTGTGAAGTTTTTTGTGAATTTGGAGTTATACACTGATAGCTGATTAAGTTTGTAATACGAAACATGAATGCATTAATTTCTTTTCCTTGAAAACGTATATGCATTAGAACAGCTAATTTGCATTCATTGGGTATTCAAAAATTAGAAATTGGTTATCGGTCATGGAGTCAAAGGTAACAGTAATTAGCTAATTAGTACACTACATGATCCCTCAACAGAAGTGGAGACTATTACCCAAGTGAGTGTTTGAGCCTAATAAATGTTGATTCTAAGTGAAATAACACTTACTCTAAATGTGATTTATTGTTTATCTCATCTGTTCAATAGTTTCAAAACATCAATTCGCTTTGAATATCTAGTATGATAGCGAATGAATTTGGCTGGTTTCAAACTCTGAATTAGTTGATTGAGTAACATCGTTTTGTAAAAGCATAATAGGGGGATCAATTTCTTTCAATTTAGACCTATTAACATTTTTCTTTCTTTACATTAACCTTCCTTGCTAACCCATTTTAGCTATTCTTAGCACAATTTCTTTTCTTACCCTCATCTAAACCGTAACCACATAAAGTTTGTCCAAATATTTTTAGGAATCAGTCTATCTCAGTATTTTTATAGAAAAAAAAGAGTAAAAAAAGAAAAAAATAAAGAAAAAGAAAAAAAAAAGAGAAATTCTCTTAGCCATTCAGCACAAATGTTTCAAAATAAATGCTGAAGAAAACAATATGTTCTCAAAAAAAAAATCCCGACACATCCTTTGCACACTTTTCCCTTTTCTTTGACAAACCGTATTAACCTCATAGCCCCATTACAACCCGGTCCGATCCCTCTTGATGCTATAAATCATGTGATCTCAGGATTCGAGTTCAGAGTAGGGAATTCTGTTTAAATTCAGAAGTTATTCATCTAGGGCATTATTCCAGTCATGAAGCTATGTCAATTTCCCTATTCTTTCATAAAAATACATTCTTTGTATTTGGGATGACACCAAGTTTGAACTTGTTTTGCATCTACTCTTATAAATGGTGCACCCCCTTGTGTGTACACTTGAGGAATCATTTTTATTGGAGGGAAAATCCATAGTAAGGTTTAAAGTCAAAACTTCAAGGGAGTAAGTCTATGTGTTGGTCATCCTGATTGCCATTCCTGAGATTGTATGACCTTTAACCAAAAATCTAATTTAGAATGTTCGATTGTATGCCAAACTACTTATTCTATTCTACGCGTTTTGGTTTCAAATTTTAAATTTTTATATTCATGCAAGTATTGCCATTAAATCATGGCTGGTGTACAATCTGATTGCTAAGGGAGTAGCAATATTCGAGTTGGGGGGTGTGATGAGGGGTCAATGTTTCCTAAATCTTAATGAATTATATCCCCATTTTGGTTCTATATTTATGCTTAAAATAAATAATTATTCGCATTACATATTATTTTCAAGATGAAGCAAGGAAGTTGACTTCTATAATTAATTAAGGGCATAAATCGAAGACGTTGGATGACCCATTATTACTGTCAAATTCAAGATCCAATTATGGAGTCTAGAGGATGTTTCAAGTGTGCTTGGGTTAACTATTAAATGAAGTCCAACACATGGAAGGCCCAAACATTTTAATCACAAGGAAAGCCCAAATCTAACATAAAGAAGGCCAAAAAGCTAACTTGTGAAAATCTATTTTTATTTTTATTTTTAAATATATGTTTTATGAGTGCTTATTTAGGTGTGTCTTTTAGCTAAAATCCATTTAACTATAGGTGTGTCTTTTAACTAAAATCCATTTAACTTTAAGTGTGTCTTTTAGTTAATTTTCTTCCATTAGTTAGGTGAATGTTTTGTGAGTGCCCATTAGATATAATTATGTCTAGTTGTATAATTTTAAAATGTGTGATTTGTATTGCATCTTGTGGGCTATAAATAACTCACTCGATTGCACTTATATGAGGCTATTATTCTTGAATCAAATCTTAGTTATATTCTTAGAGTTTCTCTTTGAGAATTGCTCTTATTCTCTCTTGTCTTCTCTTGTGATCTTTCTTCTTTTCTTTCTTCTCTTGAATTCTAATGTCATTTATTGTTACTTTATTTTTCACTGCCTGAATGACCCAATTAATTTTTGTCATTAAATTTCTGCAATTTTAATTTGTTAGTGTAGGTGCTCTAGACCCAATCAGATTGGGCATGTTATACACTGACAATTATAATCATGTTTATTATTTGAATAAGGAGTTGTTCAAATTCACAAGAAGTCATTTTATTAGTTTCTTGTTATTATTGTAATAACTGAATGAAACTAGATAGAAGTCCATATGATGTATACTGTGATTGATCTATAAAGATGTGAGATGATGCATCACAGTTTTTAGACTTCATTAAACATCCCAAGTCATAGCAATGTCAAGAATGGACATTGACAATTGCGGTAAAACTTATATGTGCTATGTTTTTGCTATGTGATAGCAATGGGGGTCTCACATCCATAGGCATGGGGATGTCTAGATAAGTACATAGGTGACCAATGTTGGAGAACGCGTCACTGGACATGACTCGCCATGAGAATCCATTTTGGTTATATGTTGATGGAATTCTCATACGAGATGGGTGTAACTAATCCTTGGACCTAAGGTTGTCACTGTCATCTCATAAAAAGATCGGTATGCTTTGACATCGTTTCGATGGGCCTAGACAAAGGCTGCATGTGGGAGATCGTTGCGTATATCGTGAGGCTTATGGAGATGGGTGCATAACCAAGATGGGACTCATCTATCGCTTGATAGAGGATGATGTATCTAAGGCGCCTTCGATGGATATTCACTTTAAATCCATGCCCATGGAGAAAGAGATCAATAAGGAGTTATTGATTCACTTTCTATTAAGTGAAGATATCGGGAAGACCGAAGAAAACTTATGTGATCGTAATCAAGCAACACATCGCCATACTTGAGATCACATAAGATACATTGACGAGATGATCGAATTACACGGTAACCATGCTCATGAAAGGTTATTTGCGGATTATGAATCCTTCTGAATAATTGGGTAGGCATGATGCCTTACTAGAGGCCAATCTTGTCTTATGTATTCGTACCGACACATTGCCAACATATTCGGGAGCCTAATGAGTCATACACAATAGGCACGGTCCCTGGCTTAAACCAGGAAAGTGGACGTATGGTTAAGTGGGACACTTTGGCAAGAAGTTGTGTCGTCGTAGGTTCTCACGGAAAAAGAACAAATAGACGTAATGACGTTGATATGACGAGGAGTCGTCATAATGGAAAGAGTTTCCTAAAATGGCAATTAATTAAATTAGGAAGGAGTTTCTAATTTAATAATTTTCTATTTCTTGGAGTGGAAAATAGGAAATAAAATCTATTTGGGCTTAAGTTAATATTTGGACTAAATTGGATTTGGGCCAAATATTAAATATTATATTTGGGCTTGAATTAGATTTGGCCCAAAATATTTTATTTAAACCTATAAAAGGATTTGCGCCATTTAAATATAATTCTAGTTAAATTAGGATAAGCCCACTTAAGATTCTAATTGAATTAGAATTAATGGGCTAGCTCAATCCATTAGAGTTTGAGAAACCCTAGGATATTTCTCTATAAATATCCCTTTATGGGTTGCCCAAAATAAGAGAGTTTTTGGTGTAGTTTTTCAAGAGTTGAAAAACGTCTTGCCGTTCACTCTTCCTCGTTTCTTTTGGCATCAATATGAAACGAGGGCGTTCTTTTTTCGTCCATACACAAGCCGCGAAAAGGAGAAGGAGCTAACACTCATATTTCGCTCTCCTTGCCAACGGACGCGTGACGCGTATCACGAGTTAGAGGCCGGACGCTTGGACGGATCGAATCCGCGAACGACTTGATAATCTAAAGGTTAGATTTATTTATTTGTATGTGAAGGTTTTGATTTCGACGTTGATCCAATCGCCGGGATTGGGGTAAGTTTAAAAATTTTTGAACTACGTTGTTTGCCCTGTAGCGATCTTGCTTTACTTTCATAATTCACGTCTTTTTATTATCCATCGCCTAAATGGCCGGTTAATTTCTACTGTTTTAATTTCTGTCATTTAAATTATGCCATTTAAATTTCTATCAATTAATTTTCAAATGAAGATGAGTAGTTAAATCCAATATTGGGTTAAGGTAAGGACAATGTCCAACGCCAATGATTTTCAAAGAAAGCTGCATTTTAAATGAGCAACATTAATTTAAATTTTAGTATGAGTGTGTATTAATTATTAAGAGATCACTAGGTTTGGATTGGTGCGTAAGCCTAACTTAGAACTTTCATGCTATGTATGGGAGTTATTAGAACTGAAAACGTTATCATACCCAAACATGGATGATTAATTTAGTTATTTTGTGTATTAATTGCAATTGGATTTATGGTAGTTGCTTAAACTAGAATCCTGCATATCATGTATGGGGATTGCTTAAACTAAAACTATCATCATCTTTAATTGCATTTAATAACAGACTCTCATATCTGAAATTAAATTAATGTTGCTAATCTTTTTTGCTAAAAATTGGAGATCAGCGAGTTGGTGCTGAATTTGTCTTAACTCAAGTCTTATCCAATTCTATATTCTCAAATTCAATGTCTATTTTAATTTCTGCCTTGTTTTATTTCATAGCATCCGTTATTTGAAAATCCAAAAAAAAAAAAAATCGTGTTGCCAATTCATCTAGATGCGTGTGTGTGTGTGTGACATTTTTTTTCTTTTTCCATAAATAAATCTCTTAGTGGACGACCTGGACTCATCTAAAAAATAAATTAAATTTGGACTACAACTACTCTCGTACACTAGCGAGTATAAATCTCTCACCAAAATAAAAGAAAAAAAAATCTAATATAAATTTTGTTGTGTTTTAATTGTAGGGTGAGAGTGTAATTAGCAACAAAACCCATTTCAGAATAAACCAATACCTTGACCCATGACTAGAATCTCTCCATATCTTGATGATGATTGAAGGGTTCCTGAATAGCGACTAGCATTGGTTCAAGACAATATAGGTGGCAGTGAAGTCTCACTTCAAGTGAACCTATTATAGTTAACGATTACTGTGTGCTATAATCCTTCCATCACCTAACGTCCCGACTGAGCTAGAGCCATGGAGTGATAAACTTATAAACTTAGTAACTATGTGTCTGACCTCATCGGTGTGACTATATGACACCTCAGGAAACACCTTTCTTAATATTCAAGATGCCTTGGATATGGACTATCTCGTTATACTAACAGTAGATCACATAGGACATTCACCCCATCAATAATGATGAGGGTGACAAATCCTCTCCCTGAGCACTTGCCTCCGTGCACCAACAATACAGAACCACATAGATGAACCTCTCCACCTCACAATTAGATGGTTTGATGCATTAGCAAATCTCGCACACCAATACCCAAGATAACCGTGTCAGTTCAATCTAACGATCAGCTACACTATCATAACTTGATGATATAGCCATTATCCATTATGCTATGTGATTAGTCATCGAAACCACATTTGGTGCGTTGCTTTCAAACAACCACCCATAGGTCTAGTGGCGACATCCCAATGTCATATGTATGTGATACACCACTCTCCTATCAATATCTCATACTAAAAAAGGTAGTAACCCCTGTGCTAGTCTATACTCGACTAATCGGAGTCCTCATCCAAAGAAACTAAGGACTAGGAATCATTTAAAAAGTGTTGTTACCAGAGAATCCTACCACACAGTCTCAAAATTTTGAGAATAAGATTCCCAAACAGAAGATTTTGGGACTCATTCATATATTAAACTAAAGAGTTTATGAATGAAGAAAACTTTCCTTTTATAATATATACAAAGATACAATGAATATATTAATTAAAACCCCACTAGTCGTCATCTAAATTTAGCATTAAGGCACACAACACTAATAGTAACAACATTTTTTCTTTTAAAATCATTTTTAATAAGAATTTCTTTAAGGTTCATAAGAAGCTCTAGGGGATTATTTCAATCCATATAGAGCTTTGATTAATTTGAATACATAATCCTCATGTAATGTATCTTCAAAACTAGGAGGTTGTTCAACATATATATCCTCATTTATATATCTATTAACGACTGCACTCTTATCATCCATTTGGTATAATTTGAAACTTTTTTGCAAGCACAAACTAACAACAATCTTATAGCTTCATTTCTTGCCACAGGAGCATATGTTTCATCAAAATTAATGCCCTTTTTTTGACTATAACCTTGAGCAACTAATCTAGTTTTGTTCTTGATTATAGTTCCATTTTCATCCATTTTATTTCTAAAGACCCACTTTGTTCCTATAGCTTGTTTATTTTTAGGTTTAGGAACCAATTTCCATATCGTGTTTTTTCAAACTAGTTTAATTCTTCTTGTACAACAGTCACCCAGTTTGCATCTTCTAAGGCTATTTCTATATTCTTAGGTTTTAGGTTTGATAAAAATGTTGCATATTCACATTGATTTCTAAGGTGTGATCATGTTTTTACCTCAAGGTTTGGATCTCCTAGAATCCTATTTTCATCAACATAAGATTTTTCTCTATGTTCTATAGGTTCTTTGTGAGTTATTTCCTTTCTATTTTGTGGGATTTCAGTCTGTTTTAGTTACAATTTCTCATTCATTTTCATCAGTTTTAGAAAAAAAATTAAGAATATTTATTTCATCAAAATTTATGTGCACTTGTTCTTCCACCATTAAATTTCTCTTGTTGTATTCTTCCCATTATTGAGTACAAAGCATTTACACCAAAAGCTCTAAAATAAGAGACATTGGTTTTCTTCCTTTGTATAGCTCATAAGATGTTTTCTTTAAGATTGGTCCTATTGAAATCCTATTCAATATGTATGAAGCGGTGCTCGTAGCTTCTACCCAAAAAAATCTTGGTAGGTTACTTTCACACAACATGATTCTAGCCATTTCAACTAAAGACCTACTTTTCCTTTCCACAACTCCATTTTGTTGTGGAGTTGTAGGAGCATAAAAGTTATGTGAAATACCATTATCATCACAGAAAGTTTTGAAAGAAGCATTTTCAAATTCCTTCCATGATCACTCCTAATACTTGAAATTACTATACCTTTTTCATTTTGAATTCTTTTACATAGTTTTACAAATTCTTTAAAAGTATCATTTTTACTACTTAAGAAAATAGTCCGTGTAAACCTAGAAAAATCATCCACCATAACAAAAATATAGAGTTTTCCTCCTAAACTATGTGTCCTCATAGGTCCACAAAGATCCATATGAAATAATTCAAGAGGTCTAGTGGTAGATACTATGTGTTTCAACTTAAATGATGACCTTGTGTGTTTCCCTTTCATACAAGCATCAAAAAAGCTTTACCAATTTTGATCTTAGGGATTCCAATTACTAGGTCCTTTTTCAATATCTTAGATATTAAGTACATACTAGCATGTCCTAATCTTTATGGCATAAAAAAACCATTCTTTTCTTTTCTTTTTCTCTTTAACTAGAGGGAAAAGAAGTAGTTCATGTGGCATTAGTCAAAGGAATTTGATGGTGGCGCGCAATCCTGATGGTGTTCGCCGGCACCTTCATTATCTAAGGGTGCGACAAAGGTTGTGCATGGTGTACGAGGAAGACTAATGGCGAGATCGAGATCTTCATCTTGACCACCAGGTTTAGGTGTGGATTTGAAAGAGCATGAAGAAGAAGCTGGTCATAATCAGACTGGCTTCCATCATCAGCCGATTTTGCGAGATACTTGTGTTTCTCAAGGATCTAGAGGTGCAGTAATAGGGAAGTCGATCTCGCACTTGTTTAACTTTCCTCTAGTATATGTAGATGGTGGGACAGAGAGTGTGTGGGATGTTATGGCAGAGGAGTTGGTCGTTAATCAAAAGCCTCAGCATAATTGACTATTTGAACAGATGGTCCATGATGCAGGACTGGGACATCTCCTTGATTTCCCGTAGTTGGATCGTTCCTCGGATTAGAGACACTTATTTTTCTTGACTTTGTAACATTTTCGATAGGTCTGGTATGGTCAAGGTGAAGGCTCACCTAGTCAGTCGATGGATTGGTTCTAAAGGTCGATCGTTATGTTTCGATCGGTGATAGCTTAGGTGGATCATCTAGGGATGGCCTTATGGAGGTGGGTTTACAACCTTTGGAGACAAGCGATGAAGAATCTAGGGAGGTTGAATCTTTAGGGGGTAGAAACGATATTCCAAATGAGGTTTGGGTTATGGTTATGAAGGTTGTTAATCCACTATTTGAAGTAAATTGCCTTCTTGAGGAAGAGAATGACGACCCTATATATGATCAGGGCGAAGATATAGGGGAGCAATTAGTTGGATTTAACAAGCCTGGTAGCTGTCAGGACGTCTTGGAGTATGGGTTTATTGATGGGAAATCATTCCAAGATGGCCGACGGGACAAAAGTGCTCTGATGATCTCTTCTTCAATGCAATAATGCCCACGGTGGGTTGACATGGATGATGACTATAATGGCAGCGTAAACGTTGGTCGTGATCGTGATGGTCTGAATGGAAGGGAGCATGATAACGGTTGTGATGGGCTTGTAGATGGGGCATCCAATTCAAAGGGCACATGTTTTATGGAGGGTGCATTTAGGGCTAGTTGTGGGTCGTTGACCATCATGGCTGGTGCTACAATGGGGAGTGTTCTTGGTAGTGATCAAGTGATCAGTTCAATCCATCCAGACCCTTCATCAGTTATTTGGGATAGGAGGATGGATAGTGTGCTCCATTCGGCGGGAATATCGGCCTAAAATCAGTCGTCGATCTCACCCACTATGAAGGATTTGATTGATGGTAATCATGTAAGTGATGGCCATGACAGAGAGATTTCAGGCATTGTATAGGTTAATTAGATTTGTGATCGTAGAGGTGGGGCCCTTTATCACGTGGATAAGTTTCCTGCTAATGGCTTGGGCCTTCATGGGCTTCAGTGGCTCATGGGTTCAACTAGGTTGGATGATACTCAAAATGGGCCAGGGAATATGATGCGTGGGGAAGAGTCAGGTAGACTGTTGGGCTCTAGAGGGAATGGGTTAGGCTTGGATGGCCAATTAAATAAGGGGGTTTAGAGATATGGGTTACTCAAGGCCCAAGGCCAAGGTGGGTGTCTTGAAGAGGATGGGCAGTGTGGTCGTAAGCCCATATTTGGGCCTAATGGGTTTGTTTTCAAGACAGGTCTGCCTTATAGAGATTATCATGGTGAGGCACTCAATGGCCCATTCCATGATGGATCTTTTGTTGGGGGCTTGGGTTGAGATGGTTATATTTTAAGGGAGGTAAAAGGGTAGGCCAATCATGAGGATTCTTTGCCCAATTAGGGTATCCAACTTCAGCCCAATGAAAAGAATAAATTTTCATGGGTTGGAATAGTGGATTCAAACAATCTCCGTGTCCCTAAAAAAATTGGGTTTTACTCGCCTATTAATTTTGCAACGGATGGCCCTTTTTCAGATAAGGTTATTGATAAAGGGGTGAAGTATTGGTAAAATGCCCTAATTGGTTACTTCAATGACAAACAACTTTCCTACCAAGTAGTGCAGTTTATTGTTAGGCGGTTGTGGCAGCATTTTGGTCTAATCTAGATAATTTCAAATAACTCTAGTTGCTTCTTATTTCATTTTGATAATGAAGAGAATATGATAAAAGTGTTTGATGGGAGCCCTCGCATTTTACGTGTCGACTATTAATTTTAAAAATTTGGGAGGTGGGTATGGATCCCTCGAAGGTTATTCATTTGTCAATGCCTATTTGGGTGAAAAATTTTAATATTCCATTTGAAGGATGGAATGAGGAGGGAATTACTACGATTACTAGTGGCCTCAATTGGCCTATCCATACAAATTTCATGATGGAGGATAGGACTCGGGTCAAATTTGCTCAGGTATGTGTAGAGATGGATGTGTCTTTTGATTTTTCTAAGCATATTAATTAGTATCAGGGAAATGATGAAAGCACAGGGGAGCCCAAGCTTTTACGCATACATGTGGCGTACCAATGTATTCCGTCTATTTGTTCTCACTATTGTGTGTTTGGGCATAGTCTAGCTAAATGCCCAAATAGGCCTTCCTAGCTTTCTCAGCTGGAGCAGGGGCAAGCTAGCATGGTTCAGGAGAAGTCTCATGATAAGGGGCAGAAGGTTTAGGTGGTGAAGGGAGCTCCTCACAAGCAATTGAATGGAAAGGCAGATCATATGTCTACTTCTCATTCCCACCCAATTAGTGATATAGAGGTAGTAATGGGCAATCGATTATATACACTGTCAGAGTCAGATATGGATATTCCTTTTCTCGAGGAATTGCTAGATCCAATGGAGAATGGGGTATCGGAGGAGTCTGGCAAGGCGATTGATGATAGGGGTGAGCGGGATCATTTTGAGGAAGGGGATGGTTCGTTTGAAAGGATGGGCAGTTCATGATCTGATTATGTTCCATTCAAATCAAAGTCCCAGAAAAAGAGAGAGTGGACGAAGAGAAATACTCAAACGAGAACCATGTGAAGATCTAACACAGTCAGTCCGGTGATGACAGACCCAAAGTGAGTCATTTCGTAGTGGGTTTTAGATTTGGTCATGTTGTTTTGGTTGTTTGTTTTCTTTTGATGCGGGGGATGCCCTTACTTGATTTTTATTTTTCTTTTGGTTGTTTGGTGTAGGGTATGCCCCACCTATGATTGTAGAATTTCTCTTTTTTTTGTTAATTTAATTCTTACTTGCAGGGAAAAAAAATCTTTTATGGCATAATGTATTTTGATTGTTTTTTATAGCTACAGGGCATGTATCATTTGAAATTTCTTCTAAGTTTTTTGAAATTTCTTCTAAGTTTTTTATGTAAACACTGCCATTTCTTTTTCCAGTATATATTTCTTTATTAGAGATTGTGTCCATTACATGACATTCATTTTGATTAAATAAAACGTTATATCTTTTATCACATAGTTGACTAATACTAAGTAAATTATGCTTTAAACCATTTACATAATAAACATTTGTAGTACCTGTATTTCCTACACTTTCAATGCTTTCTTCGGAGTTATCACCAAAAGTGACATGTCCTCCTTGATAAGCCACCAACCAATTGAATAAGCTCTTGTTGCCTAAAATGTGCCTTGAGCAACCACAATCAACATACCACTTCTTCCCAAAGTTCTTTGCTTTACGACATAAAGACTGCAAACACATAAGACTATAGTTGGTACCCAAAACATTTGGGTCCATAGGATCAGTACCCTAATCTCCTACAAATGCCTTGTTCTTAACCACCCAAACCTTCTCTGTAATTGGTTTGAGCTCATCCTTTGGTACCCACACTTTTTTTATCTTGAAAGGAATTTCTTTTTTTTTTTTTGGAAAAATAAATCTCTATGCCGATAGTTTTTACATAATTTGCATTTCAAATCAATTTTTTGTTTAGCCTTTGCTCTAACCATTTTTCCAAAAATTTTATAACATCCCAGTATATCCTAAACTTAGAATTTCATCCTAAGGTCGCATCAATTCAATAAAGTCTAAACATGAAATTCTATATCCTTAGGATGCCATTTTGATGGAAGGCATTGTAAAACTTTTTCAACTATATCCTCATTGTATATGGGTTTTCCTAAGTTCTTTAAAGTAGAAACTATAGCATTTAGTCTAGTGTAAGTATATTTTATTGAATCTCCAAGATGTATTAAAAGTAATTCATAATCATGTTTAACCATTCTTATTTTGCACCACTTTACCTTAGAGGTTCCTTCATGTGTTATCTCTAGCTTGTCCCATATCTTCGTAGTTGTCTCGCATGTTGAGATTATGTTGTATTCTTTAGCATTAAGTCCACATTACAACATGTTCATGGAAGCTACATTCAACTTGATCTTCTTGATATCTTGATCACTTCAGTTCTCTTCTGGTTTTGGCATGACCTTATTGTTGATGGTGATAGTAGCTATGTTGAAGCCGGATATTATGATATTCCAAGCCTCCACATCCTTGGACAGAATGAATGTTTTTATTTTGTTCTTCCAATAAGCATGGTTGTTGCCATCAAAGAAGGGTGGCTTGTTGCGTGATTAACTCTCTTGAAGACTTCTACTTGGTGCTTGTGCATCTTGATCTTTGGTCTAGGCTATTAAGCCTGTAATTTTAGAGACCTACTTTAATACCACTTGAAATACAATTAGATTAAGTGGGGGTGAATTAAGCTTACTCTAAATTTAAAAATTACTTAAATAAAACAAAGTAAGAATGCAATGCATAATAATTTATAGTGGTTCGACCTCAACTAGCTACTCCACTACCTTAACTCCTCATTAAGGATTATCAACCACTTACCATATTAACTTTTACAAGGCTAAGCAAGAACCTGTAAACAACTTTTCCCATAAGCAACTGGAACCTTTATAGTGTGCTTTTTATGGCTCAGGCACATAACCCTTCAACTTAACAAGACATGAGTTTTACAAGTGAGATCACTCAAAGAAGCTAAACAATATTGCACACAAAGATGAATGAGGCTTCTCACTTTTGGATTAGAGAATAGAAGGATATATCAAATAGAACCACTCTTTGAAAAAAATATATAAAAGATATGACTTGAAAAGCTTTAAGTTGAGACTTCAATTGAATATGTTCACATTAGCATTATATTCTTCTTGAGTCTCTCTTTGGTATTTATAGATTTTCCCTCTTCAATGCATTTGATTGTTTGTCCAGTGGGTAAAAGCATGATACTTGTAACTTGTAACCTGTGAGCACATTCTTCTTTCTTGCTATTCCAATGGTTAGTAATAAATCCAAACACAATTTGCATGAAAGAATTATCATATAACATTTAATGCAGGTATGATTGTCTGAAAATTGAGAACTATTTGCATTTAATGCAGTCTATAATGGCTATAAATTTGAATTTTCATAGAACATTAACTGAGTAAAGCAGACTATTACTCTAGTGAAATACAATGTTATTTGAGTGATCTCAATAGTTAGTCAATTAAGATAAACATTACTCGACCATTAAATAATTTCACTCAACTAAGAATATCAGTTGCTTGAGTCATTACTCAATTAAAAATATTTGTTACTTGACTTAAAAATAATAATACTCGATTATAAGCATTTCTTAGTCGATTAATTTTTCAACCACTTGTTGATTCAAATATATTACTCAATTAAACAATTTTGATACTCAACTAAAGAGTATCATTACTTGATTAAAAGTTTCTCTTAATCGATTAATAATTCAAGTACATTGACAAACATTCTATCCAATAATTAGTACTCAATTAAACTTTTATGTTGTTTGACTAAGTAAAACGTTACTCAATTAAAAATAACTATTTAGTCGATTAAAAGTTTGAGCATAGAGACTTGTCATTTTGATTTGGATTTATTACTTGATTAAAATATTTTGTTACTTAACTAAGGTAGATGTTACACGATTAAGTAACTTCTTAGGAGAAAAGAGGACAAACAAACACCCTTGTGGATAACAAACCTACCAACTAGGCCATCTACCATACTTTTGAAGGAAAACCTTAGTGGGAGACTCCTCTTCTTCCTAGAAGGCCTATGCGCAATAGGCTTATGCCTCATAACAACCCCTTAGTAATTTTAGTGGACAATTATAACTTAGTCAACCTAATATATTAGAACTATTTTGAACAAATGAATCTCTCCCATGATAGGTTGAAAGCCATATATTCTCCCCTCTACAACTTTATGTGAGAGGCAATACCCATGGTTGGATCAATATACTTGGCATTCACAATTGGTAAGTGAACTTCACGGTGGTAAAGACTTCCTCGTCTGCTTATAACATTATATTAAGACACTTGCCCTTAATTGACATGAAGGGAGTAATTTCTTTGGGGTACCTATTGATGAAATATCCTACACCAAATGAGGTAGGGTAAGTCCATGGGGATCATAAAAAGACAAGGAGTTGTTACATTTCTTTTAGGGTAAGGGGAAAGAAGGGACACTAACCATCTAAAGCAAGTAACAAATAATCCTCAACTAGTGGAAAAGTTAAAGGCTATGCAATTAACAAATAGATATCCAAAGAAGCTAGTATATGCGAGGAGTTAGCTTTAAGAGCAAGTTAAGAAGAAGATTGTGGAATGCTTGTAGACTAATGCCAACATATCTGCTTGGACACCCATATATATGTCTAACGTCAATCAATATGTGATTTCCCATCACTTAAATGTTAACCCCAAGCCAGTCAAATAGAAGAAGAGGAACATTGCTTCGGATGGGAAGCAGACCCTTGAAAAAGAAATTGATAAACTATTGAAGGTCGGCTTTATTTGAGAAGTCTACTATCTGGACTAGATGGCAAATATAGTGATGGTCAAGAAGGCTAATGGAAAATATAGGGTATCTGTTGACTTCATGAACCTCAATAAAGCATGCCCAAAGGACTCATACCCTCTCCCACGCATAGGTTGGTAGATGAGACATCAAGGTTTGAGCTCTTGAGCTTCCTAAATGCCTTCTTAAGGTATCACCAGATCATGATGTACCCATCTAATCAAGAGGAAACATGTTTTACCACAAATAAAGGCACTTACTATTATAAAGTCATTTCCTTCAAACTAAAAAATGCAAGAGCCACATACCAACGGATGGTCAACAAAGTTTTCAAGGATCTATTGTTCAACAAGACGGAGGCTTACGGTGATGACATGTAAAAGAAATTGTTAGCTTAAAAGGCAGGGCTGAATTTAGCTCACCCAAAATTAAAATTTAAACTTGATGAAAATAAAGGAATTTAAAGAACGTAAAACACGATGCTTATACTGGTTCAGCCCCACTACCTACGCTTACTACCTTGGATCTTCACCAAGGATTTTTCAACCAACTTACTATATAGCTTTTAAAAGGTTAATTTAGAACCTATTTACCCAGATTTTACTAAGATCAGTTAAAACCTTTAATAATGTTTTTCACAGGTCAAGCGCAAACCAAAAACAACTCACAACAAGCTATGTTTGAAACACTTGGAGAAGCTTACAATAAAGCACTCAACAATAAATGGCTTCTCACAAATATGGAGATTTGAAAGGATGAAATAGATAAGGCACAATCTCTTGTGGTTTTATAGTTAACAAAGAATGTATGCAATGAGAGCTCTTTTTTATTCGAGAATGACTTGAAGAATATTCATATTGGCTTGGATAAGTGTCTAACATTATTCTCATCCATCTCTTGGGTATTTATAGCTTAGGATCTTTAATGCCTTACAGATTTGTCCAATTGATAAAAGCATAAACCCTGTGATCTACACAAAACATTCCCTCTACATGCATTCTAATGGTTAGTAATTCAGAATTCAATTTAAACTCAAGCCTAAACCATTCAACCATCCTTCAAGCTCCCGTGAACCCTTCATGAGCTACTCTCAAACCACCATCCACAATCTACCATCGGTTACTCTAGATTTGCAACTTGGTAAACCAAGAACCCCCACAAGCATAGGGGACCAAGTCAGTCCATCCCTAGGCAACCACCAAAACCCTTCGACTGACCTTACTGATAGCTAGTCTCGAGCAAAAGTGATGCAAAGCTTTTAGTTGGCTCTTAACAAATAATGTAATTGTCTCACGATCAGTAGGATTGAAGGGAAGAAGAAGATGGGAGAAAGAGAAGGGAGAAACTATAGGGGAATTACTACAAAAAAATTGATTTTTAGTGGGGGTTTTTTAGCGGCGGTTTTAGAAACCGTCGCAAAAAATGACATTTTGCGGCGGTTTGCAAACCGCCGCAAAATACTATTTTAGCTGCGGTTTTTTTTTACATTTTGCGGCGGTTTTCAAAAAATCGCCGCTAAATTTAGAAAATAATTAAATAATTAAAAAATAAAATTTAATTTAGCTGCGGTTTCTGAAAAACCGCCGCTAAATTCAAAAATTATTAAATAATTTAAAATTAAAATTAAATTAATATTTGCGGCGGTTTTAAAAATCGCCACAAAATTCATTAAAAAATGTAATTTAGCGGCGATTTCTGAAAAATCGCCGCTAAATTCAAAAATTATTAAATAATTTAAAATTAAAATTAAATTAATATTTGCAGCAGTTTTCAAAACCGCCGCAAAATTCATTAAAAAATTTAATTTAGCGGCCGTTTCTGAAAAATCGCTGCTAAATTCAAAAATTATTAAATAATTTAAAATTAAAATTAAATTAATATTTGCTGCGGTTTTCAAAACCGCCGCAAAATTCATTAAAAAAATTAATTTAGCGACGGTTTCTGAAAAACCGCCGTTAAATTCAAAAATAATTAAATAATTTATAATTAAAATTAAATTAATATTTGCGGCGATTTTTCAAAACCGTCGCAAAATTCATTAAAATATTTAATTTAGTTTTCAAAAAAGAAATTTCCCCCCAAAACTTGCATTAATAATTTACAATTAATACTTATTGTATTAATAATTTATATTTTATAATTTACATTAATAATTTAAAATTTTCAATTGCTTTGAAATAATAAGTAGTAATAAAATTTTTCCCCAAAATTTGCATTAATGATTTACATTTAATACTTATTGTATTAATAATTTACATTTTGTAATTTACATCTTTATATATATAAAAGAATGATAGTTTTCAAAAAAGAAATTTCCCCCCAAAACTTGCATTAATGATTTACAAATAATACTTATTGCATTAATAATTTGTATTTTGTAATTTGCATTAATAATTTAAAATTTTCAATTGTTTTGAAATAATAAATAGTAATAAAATTTTCTCCCAAATTAATGATTTGCATTTAGTACTTAATGCATTAATAATTTACATTTTGTAATTTGCATCTTTATATATATATAAGTAGGATAGTCTTCAAAAAAGAAATTTCCCCCCAAAACTTGCATTAATGATTTACAAATAATACTTATTATATTAATAATTTACATTTTGTAATTTGCATCTTTATATATATAAAAGAAGGATAGTTTTCAAAAAATAAATTTTCCCCCAAAACTTGCATTAATGATTTACAAATAATACTTATTGCATTAATAATTTGTATTTTGTAATTTGCATTAATAATTTAAAATTTTCAATTGTTTTGAAATAATAAATAGTAATAAAATTTTCTCCCAAATTAATGATTTGCATTTAGTACTTATTGCATTAATAATTTACATTTTGTAATTTACATCTTTATATATATAAAAGTAGGATAGTCTTCAAAAAAGAAATTTCCCCCCAAAACTTGCATTAATGATTTACAAATAATACTTATTACATTAATAATTTGTATTTTGTAATTTTTATTAATAATTAAAATTTTTCAATTGTTTTGAAATAATAAATAGTAATAAAATTTTCCCCCAAATTAATAATTTGCGTTTAGTACTTATTGCATTAATAATTTACATTTTGTAATTTGCATCTTTACATATATAAAAATAGGATAGTCTTCAAAAAAGAAATTTTCCTCCAAAACTTGCATTAATGATTTACAATTAATACTGATTGAATTAATAATTTGCATTTTTTAATTTGCATTAATAATTTAAATCTTTCAATTGCTTTGAAATAATAAGTAGTAATAAAATTTTCCCCCAAAACTTGCATTTAATACTTATTACATTAATAATTTACATTTTGTAATTTGCATTAATAATTTAAATCTTTCAATTGTTTCGAAATAATATATACTAATTATGTAAAATTAATAATAAATTTTAAATATACAAGTTTTTCAATGCTAATTGTTTTCTATTAAATTTGCATGAATTTTATGAGAAATATTAATAGACAACTTAAACTATTAATTAAGTCATAGAAAAGTATCTATTTATTTAATATATTATTTTTATATCTTTATTCTATGTATATTTATATAATAATAAAATATGATAGTCAAATAAAGTATTTTGCCAAATGTCAATTATTAGGGTTGTCAAGTATTAGAGTTTTTCAATACTAATTAATATTTAAGGTATCACATTTTTAAGACTATGGAAGAAATCAAAATTCATTTTCTTAAAATTTTGTTATTATTGAAAAAACTTATTCTTACTCATATTTAAGAGTTTTAATTTATATTTATAATTATAATATAATAAATAGAAAATAACGAACATCTTTAAGTGGAAATATTATAGATTTTATAATATTTATTTATAAATAAATATAATATAATAAAAAAAATTTATAAGTATATTGAATTAAAAGTGTTCTCCATTAGCATATTGAATAGTGAATAATTAAGTAAACTTAAATTTTTTCAATATGATTAAAGATTAAAAAAATTATAATTATCAATTTAGTAAAAATTATTTAAAATAATAAATTTATTTTTTTATTTTTAAATTAAACTCTCCCATATATCATGCGGGTTCACCACTAGTTAACTAAAAATTTAATTTAAAAAAATAAAAATACATTTAACAAAATTTTAATAATTTTAAAATATATATAATTTTTTTATTTTTAATAAATTAATTTAGTTAATTTAATTCAATTAATTTATTTTTAATTTATTCCTTTATTCTTTTAAAATATGATAAATTAATTAATGTTTTTCTTTCTATATTAAAAAATATAAAATATAATTCTGAAAAATAGTAGTATATAATTTATATATGTAATTATATAACAAGGGAAGTTGGTAGATCAGGCGGTTTCAAGCATGCAATGCCATATATGCGGCCACGTGGCTGGGCGGGTGGGCAACCGTGTGGGCGCGGGCGGGTAAGAGATTAAAAATTTTTAATTTTTTTTAATTTTAGCAGCGGTTTTTAAAATCGCCGCTAAAATTAAAATAAAATTAAATTTAAATTTTTAATTTTTTTTAATTCTGTACTTTTTTAAAATTTAATTTTTTTTAATTTTTGCAGCGGTTGAAAAACCGTCGCTAAAATAAAAAATTTTAATTTTTTTTTAATTTTAGCGGCAATTTTTAAAACCGCCGCTAAAATTAAAAAAAACCGCCGCTAAATCACTGATTTAGCGGCGGTTATTCCAGCGGTTGGTCAAAACCGCCGCTAAATGCTCCACAACGGCTGGTTTAGCGGCGGTTTTGAAAACTGCCGCTAAATGCAAAAAAAACCGCCACTAAATGCCAGCTTTTTTTGTAGTGAATGGGAAGGAAGAAGAAGAACAATGAAGCAGTAAACAACTAAGAAGTTGCTTCACTCTCTCGCCAAAACGGTCGAATAACCAATCAAAGGAGAAACCCTTTCTCAATTATTCTTCCATCAACTGATCATCTTCCTCTTTATCTTTTTTAATGCATCAAATAAATAGTTGATACCTATAGGAACTAGTTAACCACAATTGGCCCACTTAAGCAAAACGGTCGATTGTTTAGAACAAATTGTCAACTCCTTTTGTGCATTCCATTATAACTTTTGACCAATTGCATCAAAACCTTTTATTAATTCTTAATAGCTCTTCCACTAACTTTTGATGGAACTAGGCCTCCCGTTAACTCTTAATGGTCTTCCACTATTAACTCTTAATAGTTCTTTGATCCCTTTGTTAACTCCTTAACAACATCCTTAATCATTTGTTGTATCATATTTTTTGATATATGAGAAAAAGGGTTTGATGAAAAACTATTTATTAGAATGAAAAATCTTTTATGTTAATCTCATATTTTGAAATAAGCATTCTTGATTTCAAAACATGCATGATAAGTTTTGGCACGAATGTTCAAATGCTTGAAAAATCTCAAATTCATGCATCATGTTTCGAAACCTATGTTCTATGTTTTAAAACCTTGGTTATCAATGTATTTATACATGTTTTAAAACACCCCTTTGATAAAGTTTCAAGGTTTTATAAGTATGCATCATGTATTTCGAAACTTCTATGAGATTTAAGCCTATGTTTCGACACTTACATGGAATATTTTGAAACCTCTGACATTTATGTCAGTAGAACATTCAAAAATTGAGATACATGTGTGTTGCATATTTATTTCATCTAAAAAGATTCTCAAACATTTTTTAATGTATTCTCCATCATCTAAAAATTCAAATTCAAATATTGAATGAGAGTGCTTTTAAAATACTCTTAGTGCCTATGAGATTCCATTAAAGTATATCTCCCACTCAATGTTATCTCATAGTGCATGTCCAGCTATAAAGGTTGGATGTTTCAAAACATGTTATGTATGTTTCGAAACCTTAGTATAAAATTGTGTTGTTTTGAAAGCAATAAGCTATGTTTCAAAACCTTCTTTTAAATCTTATCTTTAACGGCTATAAAACAGTCAAATTTCTATCTCTTGATATAAATAGCAGGTGTTTGAAGACAAGAAGACACACACATCACAAGATACACATACAAGCACAAGTGAACAAAAATATTTTCAAGTGAGCTCTCAAATAAGATCCATACATATAATCCTTGTTGTGCTATGAACGTGTAAAGGAGAGGCAAGTCGGAAACAAGAAGTATCATATTGTTCAAGCTCTCCTCACCTCAAGCTAAGAGGTTTGTACAGCCATTGGTAAGGCATTTCATTGCTCTAAATTCATTAGGCGATAAAGATAAATTCTATTTTATCTTGTTGATTGTTGTAAGGTTTGAATTGAGCCTTAAAACTCATTGTGTTGTAAGGTTTGAGTTGAGACTCAAAACTCAGTGTGTCAAGGTTCGAGTTGAGTCATAAAATTCATTATCTACAAGGTTTTAGGGTGAACCATGGTAAAACCCTTGTTGTTGATCACTAGTGAAAGTGATTGGATTTGAAAATCTTTCAAGTGGGAAGACTTAAAGGTAGTGGACTAGGTGAGGTGTCGAACCACTACAAATCTTATGTGCACTCAATTTATTGGTTTACTTGTTTACTACTCACTACTCAAACTTTCAAAAGAATATTTTTCAAAAGCTAAAACAAACTTTCTTTGAAGCTTTAGTATATATAAACCTATCTTTGATCTCAAGCATCCTTGGCAAACCCTTTCTTGAAGAAATTATCTTTGCCAAAATCATTTCTTTGAAATACTAGCTAAAAGCTTCGAAACAAATTAAAACAAAAAGGTATATTTCGAAACATATATAGTAGGTTTCGAAACCTACTTAACAGAAAGGTTTATTTCGAAACATACAACCCTGTATTTCGAAACTTAGTTCTCTGTCATAAATCGGTGTTTAAGTTATCAAAAAATTTATACGAATCCCAATTCATCCCTCCTCTTGGATATATTTGTCATCATTTGGAACTAACATCATTAACTCTTTAAATGATGATTGAGAACACATTGGCAACTATGCATCACAAATCCAATGATATACCTAGCTTTGGGTGTGACCTTTTAGGTTCACCATAGAATAATAATCAGGAGACATCAAACTCTTTAACACCGATCAAACATTTCAATCTATTATGAGAATCTTTCCATCTTCTCATAGCACCCCGAAAGGTCCTAAGTGACAACTAGCATTATGTTAAGACTATCGTATCAATAATGAAGTCAATATTTCATGTAAACCTATTTTGGTTTCTATTTTCATGCATTATAATCCTTTCACTAACTAACATCTTGATTGAGTGAGAACCATTGACTAATCAATCTCACATGACTTAGTAACTATCCCAAGATCCAGTTTGGGGTGACCGAGATGACACATTAGAACTCCTTCTGATATTAGAAACTCATTTTCGATTGTGTGTACCTTAGCCAAGGATTTCAACAATCACTAACCAACTGAGATATCATAGGATGGTCAACTCACGCCGAAGGTCAATAAATGTCATTAGCACTTACCTGCCTCCATACACTATTGCATAAAGACCTCATAGAAAGCATTCCCACCTCTCACACTAGATGATTTTGCTCAACAACAAATCTTTGACATTGGCATATGAGACAATTGTGTTATCCCCAATTTAAAGACTAGTTACACAATCAAAAACTAGTAACATATCATCAATCCTCTCAACCATATGCTCTGTTATATTCATCACATTATGTTTAACTAACACCTACTCACATCTCTACTATCTGCATCTCATGGAATATGGCATGTAACTCACCATCATTTATTATTAGTATCTCATACTAATCAAAGGTAGTAGTCCATATGCTAGTCCATTATCGATTAATCATAGTCCCTTTCTGAGAAATCTTATGACTAGGAATCACTTTAATAAATCATGTGTTATAGATTTATGTCACATATTCTTAATAGCTTAAGAATAGGATCATTAGAATATCTAAGGACACATTCATATTACAATTGGAGAGTTATGAATGAAAATATGACCATTTAATTAACATGCAAGATTATCAATTAGTGTCCCATCACATACTAGATATCATCTAAATCTAGCATTAGGGCACTAACACTAACAATCTCTCACTTACATTAATGCTAATTTACATAACACTCTATTAGATCGTCACCTAGTATCTCACACCCATCTTCTCAAGATGGAGATCCAGTTGTGCCTGTAGTAGTGCAATAAAAAGTGGGTGTATGACATTCTCCAATGATGCGATTCTCTACAATTGTATGTCTCCATGTGCTATTGTGTTTCATAGAAAATGGAATGGAAGCATTATTAGAAATGTTTGGATTTCTAGTGAGACTTGGGTTACTTGGCCTATATAATAGCCCCATCGTTGTCGCAATACAGAAGTATCAACAACACAATGGTTGGAACCACTCCGAGTTCAATAATGAACTCCTCATTCTGACCACTTCCTTTGCAAAACATACAAAGCTTCCTAGGTGGAATCTATAGCTATATACTACTTAGTGATATTTTACTCTTGTGTTAAGGTTTTGATGATAAAAAAAACAAATAATTTCATACCTAAAGTTTAAGTATGTGTTTTTCAAAACTAAAATCAATTTCATATAACTTGTTCAAATAAATTTCATCTTCAAGCCTAAATGAAAATCGCATTTTCCTAATTGCAAATTGTCTTCTTTATCAAAAAGATATTGAAAAAATAAAGTTTAACATCTCTAAAAAATTCTCCCTAAAGAGTTTTTTAAATTAATTTCTCGTATTGATAAAATAGAGAAAAAAATTTCAAAGGAAAATCAAGTAATCTATCAACCACTTAAGCTATTTTGCTTCTGGTTGTTGATTGATCTTCCTTGGTCTATCGATCGACAGAATGCTAGTCTTCTATAATTTGATCTTTTTCCCTAATCTATCAACTAATCCAATTGGATCTATCTACCGATAAAATACTTGTCCTTAGTATTCTTACACTTTTAAGCTTTTGGTTACCAACCGTTTACCTTAGGGTTGTCAACTGATAGAAGGCATGCACATGAATGTTTTGCATTTTAAGCTTCTGGTTGTCGACCGATCCTCTATGATCTATTGACCAATAGAATATTTACACAAGAAGGTGTCGACAGTTGTTCTCTAGATTGTCGATCGATTTTTGTATTTTAATTAATCTATCGATCGATGCTTTGCATTTGTCAACCGTTTCTATCGTAGGAACCTCCAATGGCTAGTTTTTTCACTCATCCAAAGTTCTCTTTCCACTACCAATGACTATATTCTTGAAAGATCTGGTCAAGCATTATAAATAGAGAGCTGATGGATGATTCAAATCAACCAAGATAATTTATTACAAGGTTTCTAGTGCTCCATCTTTCATATACTCATTTGTTCTTCATTTTTCTTTATAAAGGCTTTGATTATCATTTGTATCATTTTGTTCAAGTCTTGTGTTTATTTTGAGAAATCTTGCAACTAAGAGCATCTACTCTTAGATCCTCTCTTTTGTATCATTCTTAGTTTTTCTATCAAGATTGCTAGAGGGCCTACATTGATTGTAGGAGATTGTAAACTCCTAGCTTATTGCTAGAGAGCTTGCTCGTTTAAGCAAGAGATTATAAATTCTTAACTTGTTGCTAAAGGGTCTATCCGAGGTGAAAGGAAAATTATAGTGGATTGGTTGAAAAATTCCTTGGTGAGGAATTAAGAGAGTGAATTAAGCTTGGTTTGAGTCGAACCTGTAACACCCCATTTTTTCTTACTGAACGTGTCACTATGCTGAGGCCCAAAATAAACATAAATTCTTTTAAATACTTTTCCTTTTTCTTTAATATGGTATATAACTTAAACCTCAAGTATTGAATTCAAAACAAACCCCCCAGCATATCATTCACAATGCGGAAGCAAAAATGGAAACTTGATATGGTACATAATTAATTCACTATAATCATAACATAGAAATATGTACCATTTTACATCTTCAATACTTAAATACATGGAGACTCGTCATCAAGAGATAATAACTAAATACCTCAAATAATAAATAAATGACACCTTAAATAACATCATAAATGATCATCTCTCAACTTAACTAAAACATATCCGGATCTTCATTCAGGAGCAAATACCGGATCAACTCACCAAATCCATCAGCCATGTCATTACGTGTCGTTACGTCTCAATCATCTCCTTACCAGATCTACATATCCTAACTGGAACGTTTGAATGTTCTAGGGGTATAACCCAATTAGAAGATGAAAATTCTAATAAGCATTTTAAAAACAGTTACATGAATGTGTGATGCAAATACATGAACAAACATTTGCCTTAGTGTAACTTCTCAGGTCCAACCCGGCACAGAACCCAAGGTAGACTCTTGATACCTTCGACAAGATAATCCTAATGTTGTTCCATCAATTGCCCATAGGAAATTAAGGCTACACTATCGGGGTGACATCTCATCCCATGCACAAGTATCAATATGCCAATAATATCATGTCATATGAAAATCACGTCTTTTGATGCAACAGTATATAAACAAGTATGAAAAAATGATCATGATTTCATAAATAACATGCATAACATAACATATATGAGTTTTTGGGAAAAACCACTCACCTTTGCCCAAAGTCCAAAACACCTCGTGCATCGCCTCGATTTGCGTGCCTGACCTCGATCCGTGTCAACTCTCAAAAGTTGCACTAATCAATTTTCCTCGATCACCTCAAACATAAAAAGCATATTTAATCACTAAATATCTCCATTTTCCAATTTCTCCTATTTTCCTTCATTTTTCTTCCATTTTTCTTTCTAAAAATCCAACTAAATACCCTCGGGACTATTTTCTCAAATTTATTTCCACAACAATTCACAATATCCTATGAACTTCAAAGGAAATTACTGAACTTACCCGAATATTGCGTTTTCACGCAAAATGAGGCTAATCGGTGCAAAAATCAAGACATTTGGAGCTCCAACTTCAAAACTTTTTGCACAAACTCCCGTAAAATAATTTTCTCAATTTTTCTATATTTTTCTCTAATTTTTCCAGCCATCCACGTGCCCACACGCACTAGGGCGAGTGGCGACGCTGAAGGACCGAGCGTGGCCGGCACGTATTGGTCGTCTTCTCCGACGTCGGCGACACTGGCAATGCTGGATCTTTGCACCATCTTATTCCTCTTGCTTAGTTGATCTTCATGGACCCTCTTAAAGCTCAAAAAAAGCATTGGAAGTGCCTCAACCGAAGGCTTAAAGCCTCAGCCAACCAACTGCCTCCCATTTCCGGCAAGGCTTCAAAACCCTATCAAACTTGCACCAAAATGCATCAAACTTACCAGAAATGATCTTCAAGCAATGGGCAAAAAAAGCCCCTTATTCATTCCTCACACTTCGTTCTCTAAGGCCCTCGATTTGAAGCTTCAAATTTAAAAACCCTTGGCCAAACCCTCTTATGAAACTTGGCTATTTATAGCCAAAATTGAACCTCCAATCGGTCATGGATACTCAACCCAAGGCCTCAAACGCCTCACCCATCCCTCGGATGATCCAAAAGTGACAACAAAGGCCCTCGAAAACTCGATTGCAGGCCGTGACATGGCCGACCGAACTGTAGTCGAATTTCTTGAAAATCCGGCCACCCTCGTGCTCATCGACGGCCCCGCCTTGTCCCCCTCGTATGCTCAACCATTCCGCTTGGACTCTCCATGGTCAGAATCGCCTGGTCGAAGATGTGCAGAAGCTGTCGGCCATGGCAGCTTTAACTTTCCAAAAATTATAGTTTGGCCCCTACTTTTTTCCAATTTGCACTTTGGCCCTTTTCATCAAGCCCCTGAACTTTATTTTACTTCCAATGAGACCCTCAAGCTCTAGGATCCTCATTTCACCCCTCAAAGATTTCAAAAAATGACATTTTAACCTCCCTCAGGCAATTTCAAAAAATTGTACTTAAGCCTGAATCTTCGTTTTGAACTCAAACCCTTTGTTTCTTCTTGAAACCACTGAAGGGTTGTTCCTTACGAAAAATCGAAGCCCCCCTCAAGCTTTCGTTGACTTCCCGGAAGTCTCCTACGAAAATTTGGTATTTAGCCCAAATCCTAGCTGTATTTTTAGTTGTACTGAAAATCGTTCCCGATCAGATTTTTTTCAATACCATAAATCTTATCTCGGGATGCTCGTCAATGCCACATCATTTTCTTTTGGCATCTCAGCTCTAGGGCACTCCTTGCAGTCGATTCGATCATTTTTTTTAGGCTATTCAAATACCAATCTTCCCCGAAATTCCATTTTCTTAATAAAACGCTTATTCTTAATTAACCCAAATTTCTTGGGTATTACAGAATCAGTATATATCATTGTGTCTCTCTTTTTGTTCTTGTTCTTGTTTTATTTATTGTGCCAAGAAAATTTTCTCTTGCATTAAAATGTCATTCTCCATCAAAAAGATTTTCAAAATTTATCAATTTTTTTTAATAATCCAATTCACCCCTCTCTTGGATATTGGCTCCATTTGTTATTTGATTATATCACTTAGAACTATTCCAATTAACTGCACCACTAAGCAAACAAACACAAACCTAGATGTAGACTCTCTACAATCTATATCAAACTGGAAGTCTAAATCTGTGAACCCATCAACATGGAGCTCACCTTCTCTATAGACTAGAACCAAATCCTTAGTCATTCGCAAGTACTTTAAGATATGTTTCACAGTTGTCTAGTGTTCCAGACTTGGATTAGACTAACATTTGCTAGTAACCCTCATAACGTAGGTAATTGTTGAATATGGGCCTTTAAAACCAATTCTAGTAACACAAAAGGAATCGATCTTGTAATTCTTTAAATATTATTTAAATAGCAAGTTTATGTTTTTATTTAAATTATAATATGATTTAAATTAAACATGTATGTCTATTAGTATAATAAGGATTGGACACCATTCTTAAGCATTAAGAATATGAGTAACTGTTAATTTATGGTTCGTTATACTATAAACAAGTTTCTAGCCGTAGAGTTCCTAACTTAGATAGTAGCAACTCATGAAGATGAGCACATCATCTTCCTCTTTGTTTAGTATCAGATACTGAAAGTTAAAGTTTGTGAGTATCATTTCATTCTATATAAGATATGGAAAGAAGATGAGTAAGTGCTCGTTATAGGAACGAGTTCACTGAACGGGATTGTTGACTGCACTCTCACCCTGCATTTAAAACACAAAACAAAACACAATAAAAATTTTATATTTTTTTTTATTTATTTAGGCGAGAGGTTTATACTCGTCAGTGTACGAGTGCAGTTGTAGTCCAAATTTAAATTTATACTTTCTGGATAAGTCCAGGTCGTCCACTGAGAGATTTATTTATGGCAAAAGAAAAAGAATGTCACACACACACACACGCATTTAGAGGATGGATAACATGATTTTTTATGATTTTTTTTTAGATAACAAATACTAGAAAATAAAACAAGACAGAAGTTGAAATAAATACTGAACGTGAGAATATGAAATTGGATAGTACTTGAGTTAAGACAATTTCAGTGCCAACCCGTTGATTAGATTTAGCTACTCATCTCCATTAAATTAATTGATAGGAATTTAAATGACATAATTTAAATAACAGAATTTAAATGACAGAATTTAAATGACAGGAATTAAAATAGAAGAAACTAACCGGCCATTTAGGCGGTAGATAATTAAAATACAAGAATTAAAATTGCAAGAATTTAAAGGCATAAACTAACCGTCCATTTAGGCGGTGAACAATTAAAATACAAGAATAAAAATTACAGAAATTTAAAGGCATAAACTAACCGTCCATTTAGGCGGTGAATAATAAAGTAATAATAAATGACATAAGAATTTAAAAGAAGAAAGAAATGAAGGTAGTAAGATCACAAGAGAAAATACTAAAGAAAATGAGAGAGAACAAAAGCAATTCTCAAAGAGAGAATTCTAAGGAAATAACTAAACTTTGATTCAAGAATAATAATCACACTTACAAATGCAATCAAGTGAGCTATTTATAGGCCACAAGATGCAATACAAACCACACAATTTCAATTATTCAATTAGACATAATTATATCTAATGGGCACTCACACACTTAAAGTTAAATGGATTTTAGCTATAATACACACCTAATATTAAATGGATTTTAGCTAAAATACATACCTAATAAAGCACTCATAAAGTTAAATAGATTTTAGCTATAATATCCACCTAATAGTTAAATGGATTTTAGCTAAAAAACATACCTAATAAAGCTCTCACATAAAAAATAAAAATAGATTTCTATAAATTGGTTTTTTAATCTTTATTAGGATTAAAAATAATCCTTGGGCCTTCTCCAAATAATATCTTCCATGGGTTGCTCAAATTGGGCCTTAATTCTTCATGGGCTTGAATTCTTCATGGATTTGAATTTTTCATGGGCTTGATTTCTTCATGGATTTGATGTCTTCATGGACTTTAAATCTTCATGGGCTTGATTTCTTCATGGGTTTGATTTCTTCATGGATTTGATGTCTTCATGGACTTTAAATCTTCATGGGCTTGAATTCTTCATGCCTAAAAAAAAAAAAATAATTTAATGTTATTAATAAATTATATATTATATATATGTATTACACATGGCACACATATATATATATTAGATTATATTATATATATATATTACATGCATGCATATAATGATGTATATGTATTATATATAATTTTATATATTATTATTATTATTATTAAATTTTACTTTAAAATTTCATTTCATTCATTTTTCAATTTAAACTTGCATATAACCATAAAATATATATTAATATCTAATTTAAACCATTTTTAAGATCAAAAGAAGGGTATAATTATAACAAAATTTTTACAAAATTAACCACTAATCATACCCCCCAACTTAAACATTGCTAGTCCCTTAGCAATCAGACTATACACATGCCAAGTTTTAATAACTGTATAAATGTAAAAATTTCAAATTTGAAATCGAAATGCATAAAATTGAATAAATAATTTAGCATTCTAAATCAGATTTTTGGTTAAAGATCATACAATCTCAGGAATAGCAATTAGGATGACCAACACACAGACTTACTCTCTTGAAGTTTTGACTCAAATCTCACTATGGATTTTCCCTCCAATAAAAAGGATTTCTCAGGTGTACACACAAGGGGGTGCACCGTTATAAGAGTAAATGCAGAACAAGTTCAAAACTCAGTGTCATCCCAAATACAAGGAACGTATTTTCATGAAAGAACAAGGAAATTGATATAGCTTCATGATTGGAATAATGCTCTAGATGAGTAACTTCTGAATTTAAACATGATTCCCTACTCCAAACTCGAATTCTGAGATCACATGATTTATAGCATAAAATGGGACCAGACTGGATTGTAATGGGGCTATGAGGTTAATACGGGTTGTCAAAGAAAAGGTAGATTATGGAAAGTGTGTGTGTCGGGATTTTTTTTTTTTTTTTTTTTTTTTAAGCAGTTATGCTGAATAGCTAAGAGAAGTTGCCCCATTTTTTTTCACTTTTTTTTTTTTTTCTTTTTTTTTTCTCTCTCTTTTTTTTTTTTTTTTTCTTTTTCTCTTTTTCTTTCTCTTTAAATATGAAAATAGATAGACAGATTAATTCCCAAAAACACACCAGGTTGGTCAAAATTCATATTGTTTTGGGTAAAACGAAGGTAGCGAAGAAAGTTGTACTACAAATGGCTCAAAATGGCTACCAAAGGAGGTTAATTTAAAGAAAGAAAAAGGTTTAATAAGCTCAAAATGAAAGAAATTGATCCCCCTATCATGCTTCTACAAAACGATGATACTCAGTCATCTAATTCAGAGTTTGAAACCAGTCAAACTTATCCGTTATCATACTAGACATTCAATGCGAATTGATGTTTTGAAGCCATTGAAAAGATAAGATAAACAATAAAGCATATTTAGAGTAAGTGTTATTTCACTCAGAATTAACGGTTATTAGGCTCAAACACTCACTTGGGTAATAGTCTCCACTTTTGTTGAGAGATCATACAGTGTACTAATCAGCTAATTACTGTTACCTTTGACTTTATGACCGATAACTAATTTTTAAATTTTGAATCCCCGATGAATGCAAATTACTTATTCTAATGCATATACGTTTTCAAATAAGAAATCAATGCATTCATGTTTTGTATTGCAAACTTAACCGGCTATCAGTGCATAACTTCAAGCTTTAGGAATAGCATTATTTAAAACACATAATTTTTTTTTTTATTATTATTATTTTTTATTTTTTTAATAAGAGCAGATAAAGATAATCAAAATCACACAATACTACAAACTAGCAATAGCAAACTCACAGTTAAATATGAACCAGATAATTCATAATTAGACCTTACACCCCCCAACTTGAATTGCAGTAATAAACTAGGGTTGTTAGGAATACCTGTAACTCCACAAGTCCATAGATTTGCTGTGAACTGCTAAAACTTAAACAACAAATGAGCATACCATATATATATATATTTATATTTTCACACCAAAATAAAAATTCCATGCAAGTCATAAGATAAAAAAAATGCGTCTCAAGAGTACAAAAAGTACTCCTTACTCAGCCATCTTATCAAAGACTTTGCCTAACAACATTCCACAGTTTTTTTTTTTTTTTTTTTTTTTTTTTTTTTTTTTTTTTTTTTAAGAACACAACCAAGAAAAATCCTGCAAGTTGTTCAATACTTAAAATGCGTCTCAAGAGTACAAAAAGTACTCCTTACTCAGCCATCTTAATAAAGAGCATTTCTCACAGTGATAAATCTAAATTAATCGGACCCCTTTGGCGCTTGTTACTAATTGCCTTAGACCAGTCTATCCAAGGCTCATAAGGATCGTGCTGTGGAACATAAGTGTGTAATTTTTCTAGCAGCTCATCAATGGTGGATGCGGAAATGAGAATCTTTCTTGCTGAAAGAGAAATGAACTTTTGATCCACAGCCTGATCAAGAAAAGAGAGCAACCCATCAAAAAAATGGTTAACATTTAAAAGTCCAATGGGTTTGGTATGGAGATTACTCTTGGCCCAGGAGATTATACAAAACATTTCTTCAAGTGTTCCAAAACCTCCTGGTAAAGCAATGAAGGCGTCTGACTGATAAATCTTACAAGCCATACGCTCAGACATAGAAGTCGTTTCTATAAGTTGACCGCGTGTAATCCCAGAAATATGTGGTTCAGCTAAAGGGAATGGCATTACACCTACCACAGATGAATTTCCAAGATGTACAGCTTGTGAAACATAACCATTCAATCCACGACTTCCCCCTCCATATACCAAATTAATTTTTTTTTCTCCTAATTTTTTGCCTAGTTCGCTTGCTGCAAGTGCGTAACAAATATCACTCCCAAGTTGAGAGCCACAAAGTACACATATGGTTTTGATTCGACGAACTAACTGACCTTCCATGTTTGTTCCTTTTGTATGCCCTGGAAAGAGATTTAGAGATCAAAAGTAGCTATACAACAATTCAACAAGAAATAAATACAAACAAAAATCATGCGTATGTATAAGTAGTTGTGATTGTGGCTCACATCTTCCTCTGGTTTTACGTCCAGAAACGGCTTAAACACTTTCTATGAAGCGGGGATAAGCTTCCCATCCAATTTTCTTATAGATTGGCAAACAGGGTCGTTTTTAGTCAGATTCCCAAGACTATAGCGTTGGTGGTCACTTCTGAACTGGGTCCATAAAGCAAGAAGTTCTCTTTGCACTATTCCACATGGATGCGTCTCAAGAGTCAATCGGATATCATCCAAAGACTCCTTACTCAGTCCATCCTTTATGAAACTAATTTTATCTTCTCGATTTATGGACGTAAACCCCACAGATTTGCATCGTGTGTTACAGGTCCATCGAGCACATTTGTAACAACCATTCACTCTTTTCGCTCTTCTTTTCTTCGAAAAACTACTCTTCCCTAAACCTGGAAAGTTCTTAAAACTCGGTGAAGTTTCACCAGCTAATCGAACTTTTGCTTCGATCAGCCAACGAATATCTTCAGGAATGTTATTATGCATCAACAGCCTAAGTCTTTCACACCTAGCAGCATAAATCTTTTTCAAATCATTCTGTGGGAGAGATGGATAGTATTTGTGAATTTTTGAGAGATAAAAATCCATTTTTTTTTTTTTTTAAATAACTATACTGAAAAGAAAGTAAAGAACTATAAACTTTGCAAAAGGGATGAGAGTACCTGATCGGAGGATAACACAAAGGAGAGAAGATTGAGCTCAAGAAGGGTGACTTGCCTCATACAGATATGGAGTCTCTTATAGAGCAACGGTCATCACTATTCTACACTCGAGTCGAGACATGTCACAATTACAGGGTCAGGCTTGGCGTCTCTTTTTCAACGCTTGGTGCCTCATTTTTCAACATTTGGCAGTGTGCCTTATCCTTTATAGGGCAGTGTGATTGCACTGCCCAAGAAAAGATAGCTACCACCAGCGTCAATTCTGTCTCTCTCAATTCAAATTTTTTTTTTTTTGGTAAATTTTTATTATTTTTTTTTTATTTTTTTTTTTTTAGTAGGGGCCCAATAAAATCATATATATCACACAAGACAATATTATCAAGTCAATCAAAATTATTTCACTAATAAATCAATAAGTACACCTTACCCCCCAACTTAAATTGCGCATTGTCCTCAATCGGCAATAAAAGGATAGAAGATAGGCATACCTGACGGTCTTCAATACATGAACTCGTATGGAAAAATTTTTATTTAGACTGCATACAGAGAAACACTATTTGAATCAAAGTTAATTAAGTAATGCAGAAAATGAACAACTTATATATATACTTCTTTATTATTATTATTATTATTTTTTTTTTATTTTTTTTTATTTTATTTTATTTTTTTTTTTCAGATCTATAAACATCCATTTAACCTAAATGGAAAGGTGGTCTTTTAACGTCAGATTCCCAGACGACATGAAACTTCCCTTATTCATCAGATGATGGTGGATCATCCAAATCCACAACTCCTTCATTCTCCTCAACACTACCCTGGTATGGTTTCAACCTATGACCATTGACTGTTAGAAGCTGTCCTGACTCCGGATTTTCTATCTCAAATGACCCATATCCTGAGATGAACTTGATTACAAAAGGGCCGACCCATCGAGACTTCAATTTTCCTGGGAATAGATGCAATCGAGAATCGTACAAGAGTACCTGTTGCCCTACC
The DNA here is from genome assembly GCF_014633365.1 of Diospyros lotus. Classification (NCBI taxonomy): domain Eukaryota; kingdom Viridiplantae; phylum Streptophyta; class Magnoliopsida; order Ericales; family Ebenaceae; genus Diospyros; species Diospyros lotus. The sequence goes on from NC_068349.1 coordinate 30,865,006, forward strand.
TGAAAGCTTTTTCGAATGATGTGCCGATCATGTAACTCTTTCATGCGAACCTTGGCCAATCGTGCATTTTCAAATGCTTCATTCCGAATTTCCTCAAGTTCATTCAATTGGAGCTTCCTGGATAAGCCTGCTTCAGTTAGACTCTTGTTGATCTTATGAATTGCCCAATATGCTTTATGCTCAATTTCCACCGGCAGATGACAAGATTTACCGTATACTAGCCTATAGGGAGACATTCCCAAAATTGTTTTGTAAGCTGTCCTGTATGCCCAAAGAGCGTCTACTAGTCTTAAGGACCAATCCTTACGATTAGCAGCAACAGTCTTTTCCAATATGCGCTTAATCTCCCTATTGGCTAGCTCGGCTTGACCATTGGTTTGGGGATGGTATGGTGTTGCAACCTTATGCAGTACACCATATTTCTTCATTAATCCTGCCACAACTTTATTACAAAAATGGGAACCCCCATCACTGATGATTGCTCGTGGCATCCCAAATCGACTGAATATGTTTTCTTTCAAAAATTTCACGACAGTCCTATGGTCATTTGTTCTGGCCGGGATTGCTTCTACCCATTTGGACACATAGTCAACAGCAAGTAAGATATATTCATGACCAAATGAATTGACAAATGGGCCCATAAAATCCATACCCCAACAGTCAAAAACTTCTAACACTTGGATCGGATGTAATGGCATCATGTTTCTCCTTGACAGACTTCCTAACCTTTGACATCGATCACAATTTGAACAGAACTTGTACACATCCTTGAACAATGTCGGCCAATAAAATCCACTCTGAAAAATTTTTGCAACTGTTTTCTTGACAGAAAAATGGCCTCCACATGCAAGAGTATGACAGAAATTGATGACACTTTGTTGCTCATGATCGGGTATGCATCTACGGATGATTTGATCAGGACAATACTTGAAGAGGTAGGGCTCATCCCAAAAGAAGGTTCTGACTTTTCTGAAAAATTTATGCCTATCTTGCTTACTCCAATGGTCTGGGATCAGACCAGTTGCCAGGTAGTTCGCAATGTCAGCATACCAAGGGACAACAGATAATGCACGAATAACATTCACTTCAAACAGTTGCTCATCAGGGAAATTGTCATGAATTGGTTCATCAAATTGTGTGAGATCTTGACTTGGAATCCTTGACAAATGGTCAGCCACCACATTTTCTACTCCCTTCTTGTCTCTGATTTCAATGTTGAACTCTTGCAGGAGTAAGATCTATCGGAGCAGACGGGGTTTTGCATCTTGCTTTGTGAACAAATACTTCAGAGCAGCGTGATCAGTAAAAATGATCACTAGTGACCCTACGAGGTAAGATCGGAACTTGTCCAGGGCAAAGACAACTGCTAGTAACTCTTTCTCTGTAGTGGTGTAATTCTTTTGTGCCTCATTAAGAGTTTTGCTAGCATAGTATATCACATGAGGTTTCTTATCCTTCCTCTGCCCTAACACAGCTCCTACCGCGTAATCACTAGCATCGCACATAAGTTCAAACGGGAGGGACCAATCAGGGGACTGAATGATAGGTGCTGAAATGAGTGCATCTTTCAATTTATCAAAAGCATTTTGACAGGCAGGACTCCATTCAAACGGAACATCTTGAGACAACAAATGGCACAAGGGTCTTGTTATGGTGCTAAAGGAAGCAATGAATCTCCTATAAAACCCTGCATGTCCCAAAAAACTTCTGATGTCTTTCACATTCCTAGGGATGGGGAGTTTTTGAATTGTTTCAATTTTTGATCTGTCTACCTCCATCCCCCTAGATGAAACGATGTGCCCCAAGACTATGCCCTGTTTCACCATGAAGTGACATTTTTCTCAATTGAGTATCAGATTTGTTTCCTCACATCTTGCTAAAACCTTTTTCAAATTCTCCAAACAGGCCTCAAAGTTACTTCCATAAACAGAAAAGTCATCCATAAATACTTCAACAATCTGCTCAACCATTTCACTGAAAATGCTCATCATACACCTTTGAAAGGTGGCTGGAGCATTGCATAACCCAAATGGCATGCGCCTGTATGCAAATGTCCCAAATGGACATGTGAAAGTTGTCTTCTCTTGATCTTCTAGTGCAATTTCTATCTGATTGTACCCTGAGTACCCATCTAAGAAACAATAGTAGGCTTGGCCTGCTATTCTCTCCAGAACTTGATCCAAGAAAGGCAAAGGAAAATGATCTTTCCTTGTCACAGAATTGAGCTTTCTATAATCAATGCACATACGCCATCCTGTCTGGATGCGTGTGGGAATCAGTTCATTGTTCTCATTTTTTACAACAGTGACTCCAGACTTTTTGGGTACTACTTGTGTTGGACTTACCCACTTAGAATCAGAGATTGGGTAAATTATTCCAGCATCCAATAGCTTCAGCACTTCTTTTCTGACAACTTCTTTCATGTTGGGATTTAATCTCCTTTGCATTTGCCTAACTGGTTTTGCTCCTTCTTCCAAGAATATCTTATGAGTACAGATCAAAGGGCTAATACCTTGCAAATCTGAAATGGTCCATCCTAATGACTTCCTGTGTGCTTTTAGAACTTTTATCAGTTGTTGCTCTTGCTGAGGTGTCAAACTTGAAGAGATCACTACTGGGAATGCTTCCCCTTCTCCTAGAAAGACATACTTCAAATCACTGGGCAATGGCTTTCTCTCAGGCGTGGACTGATGGCTATCAGGAGCCATGAGCTTACTGTCCAAGTTCCTTAATGGCTCTAAACCAGGCATCCATATAGGCTTCTCACTTTCTTTGCTTATGACTTCCATTTCTTTTATTTCTTCAAAATCTTGACTTCCTTCTTTGGGTCTTCTCATGAACTCTTCAAAATAGTCATTGGTCAGTGTTTGGATCAAGTCTACCTCCTCCACTTCACTCTCAGTGTCCTGATGTTTGGCTACCCTGAAGATATTCATTTCTACAGTCATGTTCCCAAAAGATAGCTTTAACACACCATTCCTACAGTTGATGATGGCATTTGATGTGGCAAGGAATGGTCGACCTAAGATGACTGGCACAGGAGGTTGAGGCCCCTGATGCGGCTGGGTGTCCAAAACGATGAAGTCTACTGGAAAGTAGAACTTATCGATTTGTACCAGAACATCCTCCACAATTCCTCGTGGAACTTTGACTGATCGATCAGCCAGCTGAAGGGTCACTCTAGTAGGTTTAAGCTCACCTAATCCCAACTGTTGATACACACTGTATGGCAACAAATTGACACTAGCTCCTAAATCTAAGAGTGCTCGATCAACCTTTTGACTTCCTATGATGCATGTAATGGTTGGACAGCCTGGGTCTTTGTATTTGGGAGGAGTTTTCAATTGGAGAATGGCGCTGACTTGTTCAGTCAAGAATGCCTTTTCATGCACATTTGTTTTTCTTTTGACAGTGCACAAATCTTTCAAAAATTTTGCATATGAAGGTGTTTGTTTGATTGCATCTAACAGCGGGATGTTGATTCTCACTTGCTTAAACACTTCATATATATCTGTATTTTGTTGCTCTTTTTTCAAATGATTCAACCTTTGTGGAAAAGGTGGTTTGGGCCTGTATTGAATTTCTTTCTCATTTTCTTTTTGTTTTTCATTTTTTTCATTTTTTTCATTTTTTTCATTTTTTTCCACGGTGGATTCATAATCTTTTGGTTCTTTTTCTTCATCAACATGTTGGTTTATCCTAGGATCAGTTGGTTTCTCAATTATTCTTCCACTTCTTAGGGCAGTCACTGCTTGCACTTGTTCATGAGTGTTGGTTTCACTATTTGAAGCTTCTACCTGGTTGGTTTGTCTAATTGGGTTAGGATTAGTTTGGGATGGAAACCTTCCGGGTTCTCTCACACTCAATGTTTGTGTTATCTTGGTCAACTGGCTCCTAATGTCTTCTACAGCTCTATTTGTTTGGTCTTGATTTTTGACAAGCTGAGCAACCTGATTGTTGATACCTGTTTGACTTTGGATGAACTGGTGCAAGGTATCTTCCAAAGATCTCCTATGAGGAGGTTGATAAGTATTGGATGAAGAACCTTGATTTTGTTGGAAAGTGTGCTGTTGTGCAGGGAAGGGAGGTTGAGAATGATTTCCAAAATCATTTCTCCAAGAAAAATTGGGGTGATTTCTATTATTGGGATGGTATGAATTGTAGTTCTGATTATTCCCATAATAGGCTCCACTCTGATTTTGATTTTGTCTCCCCTCAAAGTTGTGTGAATGATTGTTATTAGTCTGCCCATACAATACCTCCTTGAAAGCAGGTAGGGTAGGACATTCTTCAGTTGAATGATCTATTGCATCACACACAGCACACTTTACTTCCACTTGATTAACAGATTGCACCTTTTTGGGTTGCATGTTTTCAACTTTCTTTGTTAAAGCAGTTAGTCTTGCATTTAAATCGTCACTCTCACTCAGTTGGTATCTCCCTCTAGGTTGTGGATTTTCTCTTGAATCAAGAGCAGATGTTGGACCAACTTCCCAGTTTCTTGTATTCTCAGCCAATGTGTCAAAGAAGTGGAAAGCTTCTTCTGGAGTCTTCTCATAGAATTCTCCATTGCACATTGTAGAAACTAGCATTTTCAATTGTGGAGTGAGTGAATCATGAAAGAAACTGACCACTCTCCATTGCTCAAAAGCATGGTGCGGACAAGTGTGAAGAAGGTCTTTAAACCTTTCCCACGCTTGAGCAAAATTCTCATTTGGTTTACAGGCAAAGTTCATGATTTGTCTTTGAAGAGTAGCAGTTCTGTTGGCAGGGAAGTATTTTTTTAAGAAAGTTGTTTGCATTTCTCTCCAAGTTCCTATAGATCTAGGTGAGAGAGTGCTTAACCATATTTTTGCCTTATCTTTCAGTGAGAATGGAAAGAGTTTTAATCTGATGACATCCTCATTTACTGTATGGTCCATGCAAGTGCTACATACTTCCTCAAATTCTTTCATATGAGTATATGGATTTTCAGAATCCATGCCATGAAAAGTTGGCAACAATTGGATTGTGCCAGGTTTGAAGTTAAACCTATGGTGGTTGATGGGAAGAATAATACAAGAGGGGGTTGTCTGCCTAGGAGGATGAAGATACTCTCTGAGGGGTCTGATCATCTCCTGATCAATGGGATCAGGGTCACCGTGGTCACTACCACGTGCAGACATGTTGTGTGCAAGTGGTATGTTCTCATTGTGTTGAGACATGAGCGATTGATTTTCTACAGTTCTACCAGACCTAAGTATCATACACAATGGACAAACAAAAATAAAGTAAAAAGAAACAGAGTTACCGAATTTATCAGGAGATGCTTCTTCTTTCTCTTTTTTTATTTTTCTTTTTGTTTTTGCCTCAATCTCCCCGGCAACGGCGCCAAAATTTGACTGCACTCTCACCCTGCATTTAAAACACAAAACAAAACACAATAAAAATTTTATATTTTTTTTATTTATTTAGGCGAGAGGTTTATACTCGTCAGTGTACGAGTGCAGTTGTAGTCCAAATTTAAATTTATACTTTCTGGATAAGTCCAGGTCGTCCACTGAGAGATTTATTTATGGCAAAAGAAAAAGAATGTCACACACACACACACGCATTTAGAGGATGGATAACATGATTTTTTATGATTTTTTTTTAGATAACAAATACTAGAAAATAAAACAAGACAGAAGTTGAAATAAATACTGAACGTGAGAATATGAAATTGGATAGTACTTGAGTTAAGACAATTTCAGTGCCAACCCGTTGATTAGATTTAGCTACTCATCTCCATTAAATTAATTGATAGGAATTTAAATGACATAATTTAAATAACAGAATTTAAATGACAGAATTTAAATGACAGGAATTAAAATAGAAAAAACTAACCGGCCATTTAGGCGGTAGATAATTAAAATACAAGAATTAAAATTGCAAGAATTTAAAGGCATAAACTAACCGTCCATTTAGGCGGTGAACAATTAAAATACAAGAATAAAAATTACAGAAATTTAAAGGCATAAACTAACCGTCCATTTAGGCGGTGAATAATAAAGTAATAATAAATGACATAAGAATTTAAAAGAAGAAAGAAATGAAGGTAGTAAGATCACAAGAGAAAATACTAAAGAAAATGAGAGAGAACAAAAGCAATTCTCAAAGAGAGAATTCTAAGGAAATAACTAAACTTTGATTCAAGAATAATAATCACACTTACAAATGCAATCAAGTGAGCTATTTATAGGCCACAAGATGCAATACAAACCACACAATTTCAATTATTCAATTAGACATAATTATATCTAATGGGCACTCACACACTTAAAGTTAAATGGATTTTAGCTATAATACACACCTAATATTAAATGGATTTTAGCTAAAATACATACCTAATAAAGCACTCATAAAGTTAAATAGATTTTAGCTATAATATCCACCTAATAGTTAAATGGATTTTAGCTAAAAAACATACCTAATAAAGCTCTCACATAAAAAATAAAAATAGATTTCTATAAATTGGTTTTTTAATCTTTATTAGGATTAAAAATAATCCTTGGGCCTTCTCCAAATAATATCTTCCATGGGTTGCTCAAATTGGGCCTTAATTCTTCATGGGCTTGAATTCTTCATGGATTTGAATTTTTCATGGGCTTGATTTCTTCATGGATTTGATGTCTTCATGGACTTTAAATCTTCATGGGCTTGATTTCTTCATGGGTTTGATTTCTTCATGGATTTGATGTCTTCATGGACTTTAAATCTTCATGGGCTTGAATTCTTCATGCCTAAAAAAAAAAAATAATTTAATGTTATTAATAAATTATATATTATATATATGTATTACACATGGCACACATATATATATATTAGATTATATTATATATATATATTACATGCATGCATATAATGATGTATATGTATTATATATAATTTTATATATTATTATTATTATTATTAAATTTTACTTTAAAATTTCATTTCATTCATTTTTCAATTTAAACTTGCATATAACCATAAAATATATATTAATATCTAATTTAAACCATTTTTAAGATCAAAAGAAGGGTATAATTATAACAAAATTTTTACAAAATTAACCACTAATCAATTGTTAACATTGAATCACATGGATTCTTCCTCACAAGTTAATGATTCAATGTTAGCTGCAAATGTGCAACTAGTCCTTAGACCTGAGATGACATAAATATATGTGCACTGGTGGATTAGGATATCAATTATGCTATATGATTGTTCTAATCAGGAATGATTATATGTATCTATGTGTCTAATTCAGTGTTGTATGAGGTATATGTGCATTAGACATGGAATCTATCACCTCGAGGTTTGCGAGGAGAATATCTTATTTGATCCAATAATCACTTGACGATAAATCCTTAGCCGATGTAATATGACGATAGAATGTGTCTTCCACGTGTTGTGTCATATTAGTCAATATTGATTTTGGATTTGGTCATATGATAAGATTAAGAGATTTAACCTATTATCTATGATCCCATATTTTGTCAAGATATAAGATAATAGAGGGATTGTATTGCATGGCATTATAATAAAAGGTTCACTATACCCGCTTCACATTAAATTGGGTAATCATAACATATTGCTAGAGGTCACTCGTGATTTACGAGAATTAATAATTGATTATTCTCGTTACCAATTTAATTGTGAACCCAGAAAGTCCCACCCAATAAGAAATCACCTTTTAATAATTGGATCAAGCTTAATGCTAGCACGTTAAACTCAACCCAATAGTGCTTAGGGTTTTATATGGTTTCCTATAAATATGACCATAAACTCTAAATCAAAAGGTGTGAATCCAAAATTCAATTAGAAAAATTTCAAAAGATTTTTACTTCTCTTGAGACATTCTTGAAAAAGGTGGTTTCGAGTGGACCAACTTGGTATCCTATAAATGGAGGATTTAACAGCGGATGACCTAAGACAAAAATTAGATTTCGTCAACAGGTATTCTTCTGTTTAGAGAGTTCCCATAGGAACCCATACTTGTTTAAATATTTTGGGATAATTTCTTATAAAACCTTTATTTATAAAATGATACCAATAGTTAGAATATGAAGCAAAAGATTTTTGTTTTCTTTTTATGAAAATAGATTGTTTTTTATCCTTAAGCACATTTCTTTGAAAATAAGAACTTTTTTTTATCCTTAAGACAGAAAATAGATTGTTTTTTATCCTCAAGCAAAAGATTCTTGAGGATTGGTATGAGAAATACTAGAAAGCTTAGCATGTGTTCTTTTTACGTTTTAATTTTTAATTTTGAGTTTTGAATTTATTTTTAATTTTCTATTTTGAGAGTCTATTTTCAGAAAACTAAAAACATATTATGTTTGTTATTCTGAAAAACTATTTCTCAAAACAAAAAACTAAAAAAATGAGTTCTATTTGAAATTTTGAGAATAATTTCTTAATAATATTTTATTTAATAAATTTGATTATTTAGTAAATTAGAACTATTTAATGTTAATATATTATTAATAAATATATACAATTTAAAGTTAGTGAATCTTGCCATATTTGAATACATTTCATTTTAGGACCACTAGAGGATTTCCTTTTAAAAGGGCGATAGAATACGATGTGACTTATTTTGTAACAATAGAAACATGTAATATCATGAGAGGTGTGTAAAGATGAGCTCTTTCACTTTTTCTCTTTGACTTTAAAAATTTTGAACGTCTTTTTCATGATCACATGAATTTGAAATCTCTCATTTTAAAATAGAATTCTCATTTAATGCACTATTTAAGATTTCAATAGAGTTTATTTTAAATCTTTTTCCATTGAAAACTCTTTATTGGAAGCAAGCAAATATTCATTCTTTGATTTTAAAACTTCCAATTCTTTTGATAACAAATCCAATTGTTTTTTAAGAGTTTTGTTCTTGAAGAAAAGATTTTCAAAATTGACATATAAATCATTTAATAACTCTTCTTTTGAAAAATTATTATCAATATCATTATTATCATAAAAAATATAAGTAGAAGTAGAGATTACCTCTTCTCCTTCCTTAGCGGTAAAGCACGAGATAGGATTTGAGTTTTCCTCTTTTGAGGCATAGGAGTTTTCTTTCTCCTCTATTTGTTGATGATTCAAAGGATTTTCAGCTTGCATATTTTCATCAATATGCTCACAACATTGATTAGTAAGATAAATTGAACCAAGAGTATTCAATATATCTTTAGCATTAGAATACTTAGAAACTTCAACATAAACATTATCATTTAGGGCATGTAGTAAAATTTGCATAGCTCTAATGTTTAAAGAAAAATTCTTTTTGTCATGATCATCTAACTTTAACTTTGGTTTTAAAGTAAATTCATTTTCCACAATATTTCTCAAAAAAAAATCAATGGATGTTATGAAAACACAAATTCTTTTTCTCCAATAATCATAGTATGAGCCATTAAAATAAAGTGCCATATCAGTAGGATAACTTTCCTTAGACATGGAAACATTCATGATTGTCATGGATCACTCTTTAGGTTGTTGGATCGAAAAATAGGGAGTTAGGTTCCGAAACCAATTGTTGGGTTTGGTTTGGTAATGACACAATGTATGGCACCACAACCCAAGAAGGAGGGGTGAATTGGGTGATTGAAAAAATAAAAACTTTTTAGGAAGTTTTCAAAAATGATTTACAAAAAGTGAAATGAAAACATAAACAATAAAAATAAATGGGGGATGGACACAATGATATATAGTTGTTCTACTAAATCAAGCCAAATCCACTACCTTAACTCCTCATTAAGGAGTTAAAAATATCCACTAAAACCTCATACCACACCCGATAGGCCCTCTAGCATAAATCGCTAGGAATATACAACCTCTTACTTAGACAACTAGGCCATCTAGCTCACAAGTTAGGAAAATACAAGAGTTGAACAAAAGAGAGAATCTAAGAGTAGACACTCTTAGTTACAATGATTTATCAAAGTAAACACAAGGATTGGAATCAAATAATACAAATTAAGTAAGCTTTTTGAGAGAAAAATAAAGCACGAGCAATTTTGAGAAGTATGAATACAATTTGTAATCTCAATTCAACTCATTCCCATCTATTAGTCTTCTCAAGTGCTTTCTTGAATTGTATTTATAAGCATCCCAAGAGCTTCAAAAGAAACTAGTCGTTTATAACTATTAGACCTGCAAAACTAATCGTTAGAGAAAAAAATGGTCAACAGCTTTTAAGAATTTGTCGACCGTATATACAAAATGGTCGATAGGAAGTTAACTTTTGAGATTAAAAGTTGACTTTTGGGGGCAAGAGTCAACTTCTAAGAGATAAAGTCAACTTTCGAGGGTAAGAGTCGACTTCCTAGAGCAGGAGTTAACTTCTACATAACACATTCTCAGCTAGGCACATCATGCTCTCTACTAGGTCGACTAAAGCTTTGCAAGAGTCAATTTTTAGTCCAAAAATGGTTGACCGAACCCAGAAAGCGGTCGATAGCATAACTTGGCATTTTAAAAACATTACTACATTTTTCAAGCTCTTCAAAATCATTTTTGATACATCAAAAGTAAATGATTCTTTTAACACTAAAACTTGATTTTCCAAATGCCATCAAGATATTTTGAGAACAAGATTTTTGACATTGGATGATATTGATTTTTATTTTGGTGCTTGAAAAGAAAGATAGATGCACCAATCAAATGTATCAACACAAAATGAATATTGTTTTTCATCATCAAAACAACATAACATGCAAAACAACATTGATTGGAATGCATTGTTTTATGCCATTCTTAGAATCGATATCGCATATTACCTCCTCATAACTGGTAGGATCAATCAAACTAATCACTATCTCTATACATGAACTCTTTATGTATCTCTTCCAAAACTGATCTATGTCATTCTAGAGGATGAGATACTCTATCAGATCTACGAAGTCCTTGTGTGATGACATCACTTGGACCAATTAGATTAGGATTAGCTTCTGAACTAGGTTTGATCTATGGGTTTGAGGACACCTCATTTTCTATTTTTCATTTAATATCACCTTGTATAAACTCCTTTATTAGGAAGATGGCATCTCTACTTGCCTTTGTCAAATTGGGACTCCAACTTATCTATCTTGACAACTCCAAATCTTAACACGCTTAAGACTAGGTCGTCACCTATACCATATCTCACATGGCATCATCTTGATATATTCGGTCGGTGCCTTGAATAGGAGATATATAACTATGGAAATGGCATATCCCACAAAGAAATGGGCTAATTGATATAACTAATCATTAAGCGTACTATGTCCAACAAGATATGATTTCTACACTTAGAAACCCCATTCATTTTGTTGTGCAGTTGGAGGAAATAGTTGAGATATTATGCCACTAACCCTGTGGTAGCTATTTGAATCAATACTCGAGTATTTTGCCACCTCAATCCAATCGAAGGATCTAAATACTCTTTCCTGTCTAATTTTATACTTCAGCCTTAAGTGACTTAATTTTTAAGAGCTTTGGACTTGTACTTCAACAAGTACACATAACTATACTTGACAATTTATCAGTAAACATTGTGAAGTAGTTATAATCACCTCAAGCTATAACACTAAACAGTCCACATATGACTTAGTCATTTTAATGAGAAGGCAGGACTCGCAAATTTGCCCGAGGTCGAACCCGCTAGATCAAAAATCTAAGACGAACCAACTCACTAACCCTCCTCTAGTTAATATAACCTCATTTTGAGTGCCACAATTGTTTCGGATTAACACTGTGGCCACATGAACACTTCTCGCTAATAGTGGCTGTAACAATTACATTTTTATCTGGCATACAATCATGTAATTTCAAAATATAAACACTATTCACAAGTACACCTATGCGAACACATTCAATATAATAATGAATATTGCATATATTTCTGCAAAAGAAAATTCAAAATTATCTTTTACAGTTCTAGGAATGGACACCACATTTTGAATGGCTTGGATAAGAAAAGTAAAGAAGTAATCCCTATAGCTAATGGATCAACTCTTGCTCCATTACCCATTGTAAAGACAACTTCCTACTTCTTAAGAGGCCTACTATTCTTAATATTAATTCTACATGCAAACAATTATGTGAGATGTAGCATTAGAATCCAGAATCAAGGGAGTTGGAGGATGACCAATCACATTGATCATCTCAATAATGAACATGAAAAAAGTATCATAGCCTTAAGACTCCAACTGCTTGACTCTCAAGGTTTGAAGATATTCGAGGTAGCTCATCTTCTAATGTCCGTCCCACTAGCAATGAAAACATTTCCCTATCGCTACTCCTTTCCTAAAGTTAGTTTTAACAATTTCTCTCATAGAACTCAATATTTTCTTATAAGATTTAGATGGAGAGGGAATGGTTAGAACTCATTCTTTGCCTTTACCCTCCCAGTAGGCCTGTATTATTATTAACAAACTTAACAAATTGGGTAGCATGCATTGAATCTCATTCACGTGGAAGCTTTGAACAAATTGAGACAAGGAATCCAACAATGATTGTAGAATAAGATCAACCTGGAGTTCACAATCAATATAGAAATCAAACATTTCCATCTAATCAATCAAATTGATCATTTTAATGACATGATCCCTAATGTTCAATCCTTCTACCATTTTAGCCTTAAAGAATCGCTTTAATATCTCATATTTGGCAGTTTTACTTTGCACACCATATAACTATTGTAGATAATCATGCTAGCAATATCAAGCATGTGAATATGCTGACGTTACAAATGGTTACTTATGGAGGCAAGTATAATGTTTCGAGTTCTTATGTCATGCTTCTTCATCTCGTCCCACTATACACACTAATCCTTAATATCACCTTATAGCAATGAATTAGGGGGACTTTTGACAAAACATAATATGTATACTCCCTATTGAGAACTATTCTCAAATTTCTAATCCAATCACTATAGTTTGGTCCAAATAAAATGATTTTTTTTCTAATACTAGATAATTGGGGTTTGATGACTATGCCATTTTTGAGAGAAAAATTACAAAAAGAAACTAAAAAGTTGTTAGTTGATTTTATCTTGCTTAACCATTCAATTTCGATCTCAAACTAAATGGTATCTCCCACTAACTTATTTGAATCTCACACTTCCCGAGTGGTAAATGTGAATCCTAGGGACTCGCAGTAGGTGATCAAGTTTTATCATATATGAATACCCCCCAACACTATGGTAGTTTGTTGGGATAATTACATATTCAAGTAGGCAACTCTTACCTTCCATATCTCATGTGGGGTTCAATCTTTGACCCCTATGCCACCAAGTCTACAACCTATGGTGGTTTCTAGGATTGATGATATAATTAGATTTGACCCACTGTCTTAGCTAATGATCCATTTGAACACCTATGGCCCCAATACTATGGTGGTTTCTAGGCTATATCAACATCGTATGCTTGAGATAGGTACATCAATCAACTATCATGAAATGTACCCTTCTACCTATAAGCAGCCAGAGTACACACAATCGAGCGATGATTCCCTACAATGAGCGATGATTCCCAACAATGATGGAGTGTTATGATAAATCTCTTTTACTACTTTAATTTAATATTATTTTTACACAATTTTGGAAAGATTCTAGTCTTTATTAATTAAGGTCTCACTTTGCATTGGCTGCACTCTCACCCTGCAATTAAAACACAACAAAATTTATATTAGATTTTTTTTCTTTTATTTTGGTGAGAGGTTTATATTCGCTAAAGTACGAGTGTAGTTGTAATCCAAATTTAATTTATTTTTTGGATGAGTCTAGATCGTCCACTGAGAAATTTATTTATGGCAAAAGAAAAAGAATGTCACACACACACATGCATCTGGATGAATTGACAACACGATTTTTTTGTGGATTTTCAGATAATGGATGCTAGGAAATAAAACAGGCAAAAATTAAAATAGACACTAAACTTGAGAATATAGAATTGGATAATACTTGAGTTAAGACAATTTTAGCACCAACCCGCTAATCCCTAATTTTTAGCAGAAAAGATTAGCAACATTGATTTAAATTCAGATATGAGGGTCTGTTATTAAATGCAATTAGACATGATGATAGTTCTAGTTTAAGTAATCACCATACATGATATGCAGGATTCTAGTTTAAGCAATTACTATAAATTCGATTGCAATTAATACACAAAACAACTAAATTAATCATCCAGGTTTGGGTATGATAGCATTTTCAATTCTAGTAACTCTCATACGTGGCATGAAAGATCTAAATTAGGCTTACTCTCTAATCCAAACCTAGTGATTTCTCAATAATTAATACACACTCATACTAAAATTTAAATTAATGTCACTCATTTAAAGCGCAACTTTTTTTGGCATTCATTGACGTTGGACACTGTTATTGCCTTAACTCAAAATTGGATTTAACAGGCCATACTTAGGCAGTGGATAATAAAAATAAAAAAATAACAGAACATAAAATAAAACTTCAGAAGCAAACTATACTACACTGCTTAAAATAAGAGGAATAGAAAGCAGAAATTAACCGATCATACGTAAGCGGTGGATAATAAAGATGACAGAAAAATAATAGAATACAATTATATAAAAACTAAAGTTGAAGAATTGAGAGAGAAATTCTAAGACCAACTATGCTTTGATTCAAGAATAATAATGGCCTCCTACAAGTGTAACCAAGTGAGTTATTTATAGCCCATAAGATGCAATAAAGACTATACAAATAAAATTACCCCTTTATCACTAAACATAATCATAACTAAGCTAATGGGGCATTTACAAAAAAAAAAAAAAAACAAAAGACTTTAACTAGTGAAAAAGCACAAAATACAAAAGACTTTAGGTGGTGGAATACTCATAAGAATACAAAAGACTTTAGGTGGTAAACCACTCATAAAAATACAAAACAAAAAAAAGTCTTCTACAAATTGGGCTTTATTGGGCCTTTGGTTGATCTTGGGCCTTCAATGTGATTAAAATGCTTGGGTCTTTCTTGTGATTGAAATGCTTGGGCCTTCCTTGATAGTTAAAATGCTTGGGTCTTCCTTGATAGTTGACCCAAGTGCACTTGAAACATTCTTTAGACTCAATAATTGGCCCTTGAATTTGAATAGTAATAATGAGTCATCCAATGTCTTTGATTTATGCCTTTAATTAATTGTAGAAGTCAACCTCTTTGTTTCATCTTGAAAATAATATGTAATGCGAATAATTATTTATTCTAAACATAAATATAAAACCAAAATGCGGATATAATTCATTAAGATTTAAGAAATATTGACCCCTCATCATGCACATGCATAAGTTTTCATTATGTATCACACACATCACAAAACAAATTCATATAAATAAATGAACTTCATGATCATAGACTTTAGATATTAATTAAATCCAAGCCTCCATATTTAATTAAGGAAGCTATAAGAGAAACATTCATTTAAACACATCACATATGCTTGAGCTTCTCTTGGCCATCTTGCTCCTTGAGTCACCCACTTCTTAATACCTCCTTGCTCCATCACATCAACTCTTGATGCTTCTTCTTCATTTTACATATTCAATTGTATAATACAATTAATTCTAAAATGAATAAGAAAATGGAGACTTATGTCTCTCTTACATACCAAATGAAAGAATAATTACAATTTAATCTCATTAAATTCCTGTAACATTCATTTATTTAACCATCCATTCAATCACATTGAATCTAGTCCATGATCACCCATTCGATCTCATCGAATAAGAGCGCGCATTTAACAATTAAATTTAAATACATTGTGTTTAATGTAATGTATGCCACTTTTCATATTATTGACATCTCATGTCAAAACCCTTTTGGCATTCCCATCAAATGCAATCTCATTGCATACCACATATACTGAAAATACCATAATTGATAAGAGAGACAATGTTTCAAAATAGTTAACAATTTTATCAATGTTACAGAAAGCAGTTGACCAATTTCACAAACCAATTGGTAGTTCTCCCATTCATGTTAAATAAATAAACATATTATCTTTCCTTAAGATTAGATAACAACAATCACAAGCCTTAATCTCATTAGATGAATCGACTGCATAAATTTTACAACTCCATCCACAACCATATGTATCTCCCAGCCCCAGGGAAAGAAATTGCACAAAATAAGTTCTCATACTACTAAGAAGACCAAAAAACCTCTATTATAACGAGCATGCATACATGTACATCATATAGTACTTTTCTCAAAGATATTCAAAACTAAAGAAATACATACCTTCTTAATCTATTATGCTTTGTTAAGACACCATGCATGTGAGTAGCATAGAAAGGTCCCAACAGGACATATTTTGCTTGAATTTTAGGAAATAAAAAACTTGATTTGCATTTTTTTTTTGTCTAAGATCCTTGTTCCAGGTACCAAATATTGTGAATAGAAAAGATGAAAGTCTTTGTACAGAATCTGGTTAGCAGCATAATAAGAAGAAAAAGGAACCATCCTAAATGCTGATGCTTCATGGGAAAATCGACAGCTGGCCAGGAAATCATATGGTGAGATTTCGTTTTGTAGCTTTCATTTTTTACAATAGATCTTTAATGTTTGCTTCCATTCTCATCTTCATATTGAAATATTCCTATTGAGCTCTCTCAAGATCCTGAAGCTCTTCAAATTTTTTCTTGCGCATATCTTCAGCACAATTGAAAATGAACACAAGAAGAAAAAGAGAGAATTAGTGACGGTCGACAAAGTTGAAGAAGAGAGCTCGCTGGAGGAATTTGAAGGGTTTGCAACTCACAGTAATGGTTAGCGACCCATGGTGACAAATTTGCAACAGTTAGCAATGAAGGAAACAAAAAAGCTCAGCGATGAATCTTTAATGATCAGCGACAAAGGGTTTGTGAAGCTAAAGAGGAAAGATCGTTAGAGGAAGCTAAAGGGTATGTAGTGATCAGCGACTCACGGGGATGGATCTGTGGCATTCGAGTAAGGATTTGCAACGATCAATGGCGAAGGACTTGCGAACCTAAAGAAAAGAGGTCAATGGAGGAAGAGGAGAGGACAACAACAGTCCGCGATGCATGGCAATGGTGGATGATGAAGGAAGAAGCAAAGCTTGGCTCTATGATGATCGATAACTTGGTTTGTGAGAAGATGAAGGATGAATGATGAAGGAAGATGTGAAGAAGCTTTGTGCGATGGTCTTGTGGAAATGTGCATGCTACTGAACTCTAAAGTTAGCGTTGTGCAAAAAAAATTGGAAAACACAATAACATTTTAACAAAGAGAACATTTGAAAACATCTAAAATTTCTTACACATTTGGAAAACATAAATTTAGAGAAAAATTAATTTGAATGTAGTTTCTAATTTTCTGGAAATTTTTTCTAAAAAACTACTATAGTTTTCCACAAGTTAACAGCCCCTTAAATTTCCTCATTTTTGAATTGGGAATTTCTTCAGGCCCTTAATTGAACTTTTTTTGTGGAGGTTGGGGGTAGGGGAGCTACTTCTGATTTTTTGTCTGGAAAAATGTTAAAAAGAAAAACCATCAAAATACTAATTGGATTCGGTGGTTTTGTTGTAGCCATTCCATTAATTAGCCTGATAATGAATTCGAGAATTGAAGGTTAAACTTGGTTTAACTTGACCTATTATCTTGTTCTTTTTTTTTTCCTTCAATATTCAATGATTTTATAAACCATCTTTGTAGGCAAATGAGAAAAAATGACACTATTAGGTCATTGGGTGGCTACTAAATATGTATATGTCCTATTTTTTCGTTACTATGCCAGATATGTTTTGTGAAATAAATGCTTGGCTGATATATGCAGATTGATTCTTATTTAGCCTTTGATTATTTAAAGTAGTGAATCTCAAGATATTTAAATGATAATGACCATTATTTGCAAAAAAATATCATCTAATCTTTCTCATTTGCCAATAACTGATCATATAAATCGACCATTTTATCCTTATTTAAAAACACTCCTTAATTTCTCTCTCCTCCTATCCATTTTCTTTTCTCTCTTCTCTATGTTGTTCTTTTATATCTCTAGCATCTTTTTCCTTTTATCTCTCCCTTTATAAGTTTCAATCATGAACTCTTGTATGTAGTTTTCAAACCAAAACCCCTATTTGATCACTCCAATTATTCCATCACGACATAGATTCCTTTGATTGCTCCATCATGACATTGATTGTTCCATTGCAATATCGGTTGCTCCAAAATCCCATCCCAACACAAAAAGGAGACAAAGATGTACAAGATTAGAGTGGGGACATTGGAATTTGCTCTCTCACATGAATAGAAAGCCATGTTGAATCTAGGTTCTTTGTCTTTGATCCTAAACATTTAATTTGAGTTCATTTAGAGGGCAAATCGTTTTTAAACTTGAACTCAAATTCAATTTGGGTCTTTAAACCCATTTGTTTAAAATGAAACCCAAATTCTTTTTGGATTTGTTTGAAATAAACACATCAACAAATCTCAAATAAAATATAAATTTATTTCAACATCAATCAATTTGGGCACATGAATTTGTTTTTAAACCTTTGAAGCCCAAATTTAAATGCAAATCTAGTTAGAAAACTACTTATACCCTCTTTTGTTTTTTTTATAATGATAGTAAAAAAGATACATTTTGAAAACTTAGAAACATTAATAAATGTTAGTTAACAATAAAAGATAGTGATTATTTTATAAAACTCAAAAAAATACTATTTTCATATATACAATATTAATTAGACAAGAATGAGGTGTGAAATTTACTTAGTTTGCAGCTCCCTAGTCCCTTTTGTCCGTGAACACGGCAATTCGACACAAATACTCGTACCCCAAAACCCTAATATAAACCCTAACGAGGTGACGGTTGTGATCGGCCTGCTTTTGAGCCCTTCTGTTGCAGAGTAGCGGTGAGGTGAGCTCCGACGTGTAGACGGTGCACAGAAGCGGACCCAATCCATGGGCAGGGTGGGCTTCAGCCTTAAAAAAAATGGACTTTTTAACCTAAAAAGATAATCCAAGCCCAAACCCAAATATTCCCCCCTCCCTCCTCTGCAACCCTTCTCTTCCAAACAACCCCTTCTGCAAATCGGTCGTGTGGCCGCCATCCACAACGCCGGTGGTCGCTGCCTCTCTGCAAATAGCTCTCGCTCTCTGTGGGTGGTCGCTGCCTCTCTCTCGCTCTCGGTCGGTCGCTGGGGAGGTCGCATCTGTGGCTCTCTTGCTTTCGCTGGGTCGCTCGCCTCTCTGCATTGCCGTTGGGACGCTTTGGTTCAATCTTCTGAGGTTTGGTTCAATCTTTGGTGTTGTGTTATTGTTCTTGGCAGGCAGGCAGTGGACATCCCCTCATACTCTAGAGACTAAGAGACTAGAGGTAAGTTAATTTATTTATTATGTTCTATTTATTGTGCATTTCTATTCTGTTTTGGCTAATTTGACATTTATGATGGGTTTAGGAATCAGGACTTTAGGGTTTAACAACTGCATTTGGCTTTTTGCTAATTGTTATTTGACTACTGCATTTAGTTAGGAATTATCCCGGCTGGGATTGTTAATTGTGATTGAATATTTGAATTGTCTTGGCTGGGATTGTTAATTGTGATTGAATATTTGAATTGCCAGGCTGGGATTTTGTTAATTGTGATATACAAGTCTATTAAAATGCAGGAATGAAATATCTTCCAATACTTCGATAAGAAGACCGGTGATCAATAATCAAGTAACCCAAATGGTCCCCGCAATGCTCCTTCTTCAAGTTCTATATCACCATTCAAAACTAAAAGATCCAAGCCTCTAAATGAATGTACTATTGAACCATCTGAAAGTAAGGCCTCATATTATGAACTTGATCCTGGAAAGTGAATGCCAATATCACAATATCCATTAAAAAAACAAGATGAGGTTCAGAGAGCATATATCAATATGGGACTGTATCAACCTATTTATGACTATCCTCATGTAAAATTTGGGGCTCAAAATCGTTGATTTCAATCCACTTGGTTCACAAAACATCCATGGCTTGAGTTTTCTGTGGAGAAAGAAAGTGCATTTTGTTTTACATGTTATCTATTTAAAAGTAATACATCACAACCTGAAACATTTACAATCAAGGGGTTCAAAAATTGGAAGAGAGTTAATTGTAAAGATTGTTTGTTGAAAAAACATGAAGGAGATGGTAATTCACTACATTACATTGCTATGGAAAAATGGAAAAACTTGAGAAATCCAAATCAATATATTGAGAGAAGGATACATCAATAGACTGAAAAGGTATTTGTATTACACATTTTTGGTATTTTTTTGGTGTTTTTTGCTTTCTCCTTTTAAGTTAATGAATTATATTAAATATGCATGTAAAGCTCGTTGAACTCCCATTTTTGTCTTTTTGTTTTTCTCCTATTGGTGAAGCTCACGGTTGGAAAAATTTTTGAAGCCCCCCTAGGTAAAAAATCCTAGCTCTGCCCCTGACGGTGCAACGATGGAGCTCGAACCCCACGAAGAAAGCGAACTTCAGATGAACGACAACAGCAACAAGGTGATGTGCGAGTTGAAGGACCCAGAAGGGACGACTTTGGGACCTCCCATGTATCTTCCGCAGAATGCCGGTCCCAAAGAGCTTCAACAGATGGTCAATAAGCTCCTCAACAACGTATGTTCTCACTTTCTAATGAACTTCTGAATGAGTTCAAAGTGTTCTTCTTGGTATTTGAATTGTTTGTTTTCAATTTTCTTGGGGTTGTTCTTTTTCAACTAGCTAATTCGATAACTTCAAATTTGTAAATTGGGTAGTTTAGAGTTTTTTTTTTTTTCGGGTTTTGAACTATATGTATGTGCGTAATTCCATATTTTTAAAACCAATCAACTCATGTTTGGTTCTCTACTAGCTTGTGGACATTCTTGAATTTGATGGTTCATGCTTTTAGTTGTAAAATGGAACGACTGAATTTTTTAAGAAATTTATTGTCTTTGTGAAATTTCAATTTAGGCATTTGTTTAGGAATGTGGATTTGCCTATTCCAAAAGTGGCAAATCAAATCTCCAGTTTTCATCTTTGTTTCTATGTTTTCTTTTCTACAGAAAATTAGAGAAAAATAGAAAAGTATTCATTTTGCCAAATGTAAAACTAGTTTTAGACTTTAGAAAACGAAAGAACACGTTCAAAATTAGAAAATTTTCTACTTGAACAAAAACCAAAAATAAACTAACATTTGATTTATCCTTAACTTTTCATCACAACAGAAAAATTGGGAACACAGTATAAACAAACAATCAAAAGAGAAGTTGGGCTACCCATTAAAAAGCAAACCCTAACATTCAAACAAATCCAATCCAAACAAATACAATCAATCTGTAATTGAACTTCATTAATCCCACAATTGAAAATGAACACAAGAAGATAAGAGAGAATCAGTGACGGTCAGCAAAGCTGAAGAGGAGAGGTTGCTGGAGGAATCTGAAGGGTCTGCGACTCACAGCAATGGTCAGCGACCCATGGTGATGGATTTGCAACTCTTAGCAATGAAGGAAACAACAAAGCTGAGCGATGAATCTTTGATGATCAGCGGCAAAGGGTTTGTGAAGCTGAAGAGGAAAGATCGTTGGAGGAAGTTGAAGGGTATGCAGTGATCGGCGAAGGATCTGCAACAATTAGTGGTGAAGGACTTGCAAACTTTAAGAGGAGAGGTTGATGGAGGAAGAGGAGAGGACGGCAACAGTCCATGATGCATGGCAACGGTGGATGATGAAGGAAGAAGCAAAGCTTGGCTCTACGATGATCAACAACTTGGGCTGTGCGATGGTTGTGCGAAGATGAAGGATGAACGATGAAGGAAGATGTGAAGAAGCTTTGTGTGATGGTCTTGTGGAGATGTGGATGCTACCGAGTTCCAAAGCCGGCGCTATGCCAAAAAAGTGGAAAACACAGTAACATTTTAACAAAGAGAACATCTGAAAACATCTAAAATTTCCTACACAAATTTGGAAAACAGAAATTTAGAAAAAAATTAATTTGAACGCAGTTTCTAATTTTCTATTCCTGTGGAAATTTTTTCTGGAAAACTACTCTAGTTTTCCACAAGTTAACATCCCCTTAAATTTCCTCATTTTTGAATTGGGAATTTCTAGATCAGTCCAAAAATGAATTGTTCTGTTTGCACTTTGCTCAACCTAGTGGATAGATATATCTTTGCGTCCAGTTCTCTAGCTTTTGGAGCAGAAAAATTTAAAATGTTCAGGTCTACTGTTTTATAACAACTTAACAGGCCCTTAATTGATGCCAAATCGATCTTTTATATATATATATATATATATTTATTTGCAGCCTGATGACAAATTGAACTTTTTTTGTGGGGGGTGGGGGTGGGGGTGCTACTTCTGATCTTTTGTCTGGAAAAGTGTTAAAAAGAAAAACCATCAAAATGCTAATTGGATTCGGTGGTTCTGTTGTAGCCATTCTATTAATTAGCCTGATAAAGAATTCGAGAATTGAAGGCTAAACTTGGTTTAACTTGACTTATTATTCTGTTCTCTTTTTTTTTTTCTCTTCAATATTCAATGATTTTATAAACTATCTTTGCAGGAAAATGAGAAAAAATGACATGATTAGGTCATTGGGTTGCCACCAAATATGTATATTTCCCATTTTTTCATTACTATGCCAGATATCTGTTCTGTGAAATAAATGCTTGGCTGACATATGCAGATTGTTCCATTATATTGTTGTTTGTTACTTTTGCAAAGCAATTCTTATTTAGCCTTTCATTACTGAAAGTAGTGAATCTCAAGATATTTAAATGATAATGAGCACCATTTGCAAATTTTTTTCATCTGATCTTTTTATAGTAATTGGCAACAACTCCTGTTAACTTTAGGCTATGTTATAATTGGGAGCACTGTCGGTTCAAGAAATCTCCCAATAAACCCAACGAATATGTCCACTCTTCAGCACTCTTTCACCGATTCAACAAAACAACATAAACAGAAAATTAAAGAATTGACAAAAGATAAAGATAGAGCAATCAAACCATATAAGTACATCAAGATTTATCCTGGTTTGAACTGGTTAAAACCAGTCCTTTATCCAGCCTTTCAAGAGAGCAATTCACTATGATCTTGGTGAAGAACAGTACAAGTAATTCACTCGCACTCCCCCACAACCCTCACTGAAACAATCGGGAACTCTCACTGCAGATTACAAAGATATCTCTCAATCTTTTCTCTAACAATACAGCTCTCTATAATCAATGAGTATGTTCCGATTTTTCAGGGCCCAACAGACTACCTCTCGCCTCTTATTTATAGATATAAGGGGCGTGAGTTACAATGAGGAATACCCGGAATATCCCATCTACCCCTTACTTAATATTACATGCAATTAGCCTTTTATTTCCTAATTTGCTACTGCCGATTATTAACCAAATATGACTGAGTTCTTCTAGAATATCCAACCACTCAAAGCAAAACTCGAATAACAGGCTACCATTTCTTTGATTTGTATTTGGCTTGTTTGAACATCATCTAAATGCCCATACTTGAAGTGCATGCCAAATGTGATAACATCTTGTTGACCCTCTTTAGAAAGAATCTGTACCTGCTTAAGATTTTGAGGATTGTGGAGATGGTTATGCTTTCAATTCCTATAAGATGAACAGAAATCGACCTTTTATGTGTCATGCAGGAGGAAAAATTGCCTTATGCATTTTATATATCAGACCAGGAGCTTGTTGTGCAGCTTGGATCTTATTTACAGAAAAATAAAGGTTTGCTTAATGTAGTTATAATGTGTTTTTGAGCATCTACAATGTGATTTATTTGTATACAATCAATGCATTTGGATTTAAATTTGTCGAAAAATGGGTTTATTTATTCCGAGTTTTGTTGAATATTGCTGCAGTTTCTGTGGAGAAGGTGCTGACAATAATTTATCAACCACAAGCAGTTTTTCGCATTCGTCCAGTTAGTCGTTGTTCTGCAACAATTGCAGGTACAATTCCTTTTTGGTCCTTGCAAGTCATCTAAAAAGGAAGTTTGGAGCAAGAGCGTACCATGCTCTAAAACATGCATACGTATTCATAATTCCCAAGAGTACCAGGCTTTTCTGGTAACAATGGGACAAAGCATATGTTCTGTAGTTATTGGGTTAGCAATTCTTGGACTCTACATTCCCTTAAAAGTCATATTTTCCTCAATTCCTTAATGAAACTTTTTTGGTAAATACGTAATTAAATATGTTTTCTCTCTTGTTTTCATTATTGGAGCAGCTATATTGAATGCATGAGCAGTTGTCAGGGCTTATGAATTACATTTAAATTAAATATGCATTCTAATGTGTTTTAGTTGTGGAGAGATATAATTTTCCCTTTGATTGTAATTATAACTTAATTGCTAATCACAGAATGAATTTGGATACCTCACGTGAAGACTAACACACACAACCTTTAAGAAATAGAATGGTTAACTCTGACAAATATGATTGACTCTGAGTTCATGTCTTGGTATGGTAGCAGCATACTGGATTGAATTAATTATGGGGGTATGTTATTGCCACTGCTAGTCTTAACATAGTTCATACAACACATTATTTGAAAAAGTTCTAATCTAGTGGATTAAAGAGTTTGACTCCTTGGTGTTGATCTGTCTTGTCATGAGTAGTCAAAATTATTCATGGTGAATATCTTGGCATCTTGAATAGACATTATAGGACGGGCTTTGAGACCTGTATTCTTGATGGTTACCTGACTCATAAATTAGATTAGATATTTCCTTGATGCCACTCATGAAGTTATGATCACAGGTAATTAGTTGGATCTCTTTTAGTGAGTTTTTTAATAAAGAAGTTTTATCTATTAATTAGTTGTTTAAAAAAGAAATCTGCAAATTGATTTCTTTCTGATCCTCTAAACATAGTATTGGCGCTGAAGGTTTATGAATAAATAAAAATTGGTTTCATCGTTCTCATGTTCATCTGTTTTTAGGGATGCTGATAATAGGGACTATACTTTGTCATAGTAAGCAGTTAAAGGTTCCTCATAATTTCCCTATTCAAGAGTCATATTATCATCATATAATGGATTTATTTTGGTAATTTACTAACTCTTTTATTCATTAATTTTTTATCTGTAGAAGAATTACATGCAACTATACGAGAGGCCCGAGAAATCCCCTCTTCAATGTGGACTACACATTCTTGAACAAAACGGAAACCAACTGGTTATGCTTTGCTTTATAAATAGCACAAGGGCCTTACCATATAAGTTAGGATAAAGTATTCTAGCTTTGGCCTCATGTACTCTAGATAGAGAAAGGATGCCACCATCCTATCCCTTGGTGTAAGATGATTAGATGAAGATTCCTTGCTGTATAAGGACTTCATATTCCATCAAAGATCATAAACTGCTGCAAAATTAACTTGAAAAGAAAAAAGGGAAAACATTAAGTCCTTATCTTAGTCTCTTCAATGCTTGCAAATGCATTGTTTCTTCTTGTCTTTCTTGTGAGAATCAAGGGTAAGCATGTTAGTTAGTCTAGTTTTTCTTACTAAATTTGGCTCTATGTCTTTTCAGAACCAGCAACTGGAGGTTCTAAAACAGGATCTGCTGCTCCTTGTTTATGTGTGAATTGTTGATCACCAACTTGTGTAAAAGCTAAGCTATTAAAGGGAAATACTCTAATATTTATATTCTCAATAAAATCTTTTCCCTATAGAAGGGGAAAATTTATTTATGTCCTCTAGTGCTTGTCTGAATATATTGAATCTTCTGACTTTTGATATTGTTTGGCTATTGCTTCCCTTGCTCAAAATTGAATTTTGAATGGATTATGATTTTGGATGCATAATGCAATTTTTGTGAATAGATTATGAATTTCAATGCATTATGCATTTTACATGAATTGATACTTTAGAACGGTATATGGCAATAGTTAACTGGTGAAGTCTGATTAGTTTTGTATATATTTGTAGACTTTGCCTTCTACTGCGCAGTTCCATTCTTATGATGATGATGATGATATAAACTCTTTTAATGGTCATTTCTTCTTTTCACTAATAGTTTTGAGTCTTCAGGTCACACAGAAGCTGTACTTTCAGTTGCATTTAGTCCTGATGGTAGACAGTTGGCAAGTGGCTCAGGCGACACCACTGTTCGATTGTGGGACCTGAATACCCAGACACCGATGTTCACTTGTTCAGGTTAGATGCTTAAATGTGTATTATCTTACCATGATCAATTATTACTTGATGCTAGTGCTTTCCTTGAAATTATTATAATTTAGAAAAAAGTTAGAATGGATCCCAAGTGTTGGTGTGTAGGAGAATGGCTATAAATTTCTAATTGATGCTAACGTGGCCAAAAATCATCTTTTATGTTCATATTTTTTTAGATTTCAGCTTATTCAGCAAAAAAGCATGGAATATGGCTAATTTGCTGAAAATAATGTGGGCCTTTGAGAACAATTTTGAGTGGATTCTGGAGTTCTACAGTTTTTATGCTGACCCAGATAGAATGTTAAGTAATTCTGGCCCTTTCTTTCTTTCCTTTTTTTTTTTTTTAACGTAAGGATATGTTTTCTGGCCCTTTCTCCCGTTGCAAGAATAGCATGGAGCACTGAAGCACATTAGTGAAAACCTACATGCCTGTAAGTCACAGCATTGAACTGCCTCTTGATGGAAGCTGATACGACCCTAGGGTTTGGCTGGGGTTTAGGAAGTAAATTGGCAAGAGTGCAGGAAAGAAAGAGCAGAAAGGGAGGGAGAGAAAGAACATAACAGAAAGAATTGAGGGAGAAGAGAGAAAGCTGATGGAGAGCTAGGATAATTGAGAGAGGGAAATGGAATTCAAATATCATTCATATCATGCCATACTCTAACTACTCCAGCCTATTTATAGGCTTACAATTGGATATACTAACAGTTATAACAACAATACAATCAAAATAAGAAACCTATAATTCGTATGACTATTATATCCTTGGGGATTCCTTAGGGTTGTGACAATCTCCTCCCCTTCAAATAATTGTTGTCCCCAAGAATTGATAGCTGTTGACCTTGTTCTTCAGCCAATTCCAGCCTTAACAATCTGATTTTGTCTTTGCCTTTTTTTGTTCTTATCTCTTATTTTCCTTTTCTTTTGCCTTCCTGCATCTTTTTCTCCAGAAACAACAGTACTATGATTTGTTGCAACACCTATTTCAGCCATCCACCCTTTCTTTGTTGCTCTAGAAATTAATTCCAGGCGGTGGAGGAATTTTTTGTGGAAGGAAACAAGACTTTGTCATGAACCTAGGGTTCATAATAGGTTTAAGAAGTAATTGGGGAGGAATTGAGAGAGTTAGATATGAAGAAATGGAGGGAAATTAAGGAAGAATAGAACAGAGAAGGAGATTAGGAAGAATCGAGAGAAAGAGAGAGAGATTAGAGGGGATTTGGAGGGAGATTGAGAGGATTCAAGATAGGGAAATGAGAGCATTCAATTATCAATTCAAACATTAATCCTCCAAGTACTATAGCCTATTTATAGGCTGTCTAGGCAATTTAACAACTGAAAAGTACAACAGGTAAGCAACAACGTACATCAAGAAGAAAATACATGTATTAGATTATTCCTAATATATCCTTGGATTGTGACAATTCCCCCCTCCTTGAGAGAGTTCTTGTCCCCAAGAACTTACGGCAATTGCATCTCTATTTCTTAATCCAATCCTAGTTTTCACTTTCTGATTTGTCCATTGCCTTCTCTTGTTTATTTCTCTTTTCTTTTTCCTTTTCTGCCACCGTCTATCTAGATAAATCTTGAAAAACCACTATAAGCATACCAATTTGTAAATGAAGCATGCCACACTGATATTCGTCAATCCAAAGTCTTTTGTAAATGCAGCTCTTACAGTTGCGATCAGAGTTGCATCTACCTCCAAGGTATACTTGTGTTGTTCTGTGTTAGCTTTGATGAGCTCAACCAAAACCATAGTTATGAAAGGTGATAGGCGCATCGAGGCGCAAAGGGTCCTGGAGCTTGAGGCGTGAGGCATGCCTTTGCGAAGTGAGGCGCACCTTTTAGAAAAAAAAACTCAAAATTTTGTAAAATTATAAACAACTATCAAATTATCAATAATAACACATGCATACCATTCATGATTCATCATCTTCAAATTCTAAACTAACAACATCAAAGTTGATTCATTCATCATGCAAATTCTAAACTAGAAACATTATCAAAGCTCAAACTCAAAGTCTCAAACTCAAACAAGTACCAATCATCATGTAAAGTTCTAAACAAACGCATAAACACTACAAGTCCACAATCAATAAAGAAATTGTTGAAGTATGTCTTGATTTTCAGAATGAAGCCCGTTATTTGACTTGGCCAGGATAATTTGGGATAAGACCCAAATGTGGATTTTTCATGAGAGCTGTGGTGGTAGCAGAGGGCTTGGGTCGTGGTATGGAGTAGCCCTAATCTCCAAATATATATATATATATATATTTTCATTCGTGTGATTAAGGGGGTGAGGTGAAAAAGGATTAAGGGTGTAATCAGGGTTCCTCCTCCTTTTCAATCTCCAGAGTTACTCGTCGCTTTGAAGTTGAAGCCGAAGTTGAACCCAATTGTGATTGAGTTTGTTTTAATTCTAATTCTAATAAAATAAAACAAGTAAAAAACTCACGAGAGTAGGTTGGAACTGAGAAGAGGGGAGGCTGGAACCGAGAATGGCAACTAGTTTCGGTGGGCAGCGGGTTGCTTGACAGCTAGTTTCATGAGGCGCGCCTCACACCCCGGCACCTTGCCATGCAAGGCGCGTGCCTCACGAAAAACGCCTTGCCTTGGCCTAGTCGAGGCGCTAAACTGGCGCCTTAAGGCGCCTTGCCCCTAGGCGCGCCTTTAACATCTATGACTAGGACTGGGTTCCCATCCTCTCCTATAATAACCTTGGATGCATGCATTCCAGTGTGATAGACAATGTTCTTTGGGTTTATTAAAATTCTTTGGACCAACCCTCCTATCTTAAGATCCAATCCCATTCCCTATCTATCATAATTAGCAACTAAATCCTGCAAACCTCTATTTACATATGTTTCCCCCAACATGTTGCTTGTGATGTTGGTTGTTTTGAACACAGAGGGTTGTCTAGCTATATCCTTAGTTGCGCCACTCTGATTAGGCAAACTGCCTTTCTTCTGCATCTTCCTTGGCTCCCCTTGAGCTTTTTCCTTCTCCTTTTTTTGAGGATCCACCAAGTAACTTTTGGACAGATGTTCTCGCTTTACAAGTTTCTCTATTGCCTTGAACTGTTCTTGCTCCTCCTCATTTACAAACCCCAACAATGCTGTGAAAGCATATTTTTCTCCCTGTTTGTCGTTGTACACCAGAGGTTCATTTTCAACAGTTTTCTCCTCAAAGATTTCTCTATTACAGTCATATTTATTTGAAAGCTCCCCTCCCGACTTATAGAAGAATTCAGCTAGGATACTTAATTGACACTCCTTAGACAGGATTATGAAAAACTCTTGCATCTCCTCACATATTGCACAGCCTACTTCCTCGTGCATCTGACTGAACTTATTATCTAATCTCTTTTCCCATGCCTCATGATTCCAACCAAACTCCTCATGACTCCAACCAAACTCCTCATGACTTCGGTTGTATCCCACGACGGAAACTATAGCATTCTTTTGCTGTAGCTGAGACTCCAACTGTTTCACACGCATGATATCTGTCATGGAATAAATCTCACGAGCAGGACAAACCCAAAGGCCAAGAAATCGAAGCTTTGTACATCCCAAGTCCCACACTGCCTTCTGTATCTACCTCACAATAGTCACCTTTGAAATTGATCCATGAAGTGGAAAATTGCAGGCATTGTTCCGCTTCAAGGTCAAGCCTATTTTAGGATCAGAAGAGGTTGCACAGTTACAACGACTTGGTTAGCCTTCTAGAGTTCCCTAGATCTCCATCAAAAGTGAGAATCAATCGCTACAGTTGTCACCTTCACAATCGAGATCGCCAAAGTCAAGGAACTGATCTAGATCGCCTGCTGCTCCTGGTTTCCATAATCGCCTTCAATTTTCGAGAGTCAAGCTTCGTGCGTCGAAATCAATTGGCCAAGTCTTCTTCCAATTCCAAGCCTTAAATATCAATCAACCTCACCTCCTTGTGCATCGAACTCAATTTTTCTTGTCAGTCCTCCTGAAGATCAAACAACCAGCGCCGGGGGTTACCAATCCAACTCACTAAAACGCCTCTTGAAAGTTCGATTAATTTCATTGCCGCTAGGGATTGCCTAACAATTGGTCGAGTTCTGCAACCTCGGGGTCGGAGATCAACGAGCAAAAGAAGTCGGAGGAATCCGCCTCTCACAAGGGACTCCACCTACATGTTCGAGCTTGAGAATTACCAAAATCGCAACCGAGGGTTACCTCCTGCTCGCCTCCAAGAAAATCGATCAACTCTTCCACTTATATGAGTCGTCTGATTTCCCTTCGGAGACTCTTATCTACTCGTCCTCAATTTCTATCCAACCTTACTGGATTTCAAACCGAGTCTCAACTATCGGCTTCGTCTTCAAGACTCGGACTTGGATATGCTAGAATCATCGAAGTTCACTGGGATCTATTCCGTGCCTTCTTCGATCGGTTCCGTTTTCATCCTTCAAAGTCGCCTCAATTCACGACTAGAAACAATTGGAATCACAGGCGAGGAATGATGCTCTGATACCATTTGTCATGAACCTAGGGTTCATAACAGGTTTAAGAAGTAAGTCGAGAGGAATTGAGAGAGTTAGATCTGAAGAAATAGAGGGAAATTAAGGAAGAACGGAACAAAGAGGGAGATTAGGAAGAACCGAGAGAAAGAGAGAGAAATTAAGAGAGAGATTATAGGGGATTTGGAGGGAAATTGAGAGGATTCCAGAGAGGGAAATGAGAGTATTCAATTATCAATTCAAACATACATTCTTCAAGTACTATAGCCTATTTATAGGCTGTCTAGGCAATGTAACAACTGAAAAGTACAATAGGTAAGCAACAACATACATCAAGAAGAAAATACATGTATTAGATTATTCGTAATATATGACATGTTGTTCTTGCATCTTCCTAATTCACATTGGAATTAGGAGGACAACTCGATGATGGCCAGACCGTGACACTAAGGTCCTTAATGTGGAGTGCTCAAACAGCCTTGACAGAACACTATTTTGTATCAAGATTTGTTAGTGGTTTGAAGGATAAACTGAGGTTAATGGTCAAAATGATGATGCCTGCAACCATGAAAGAGGCGGCCAAGAAAGCAAGGTTGCAGGAACTCGCTTTGGAAGTCATTTTTAGAATGCATGAGTTGCAGCCTAACAGGTCTACTGAGGGCAACCAACAAATTGATGGAGCTTCTAAGGGTACAAATCATGTCAAGCATGAATATGAGGAAAAATTGAAGTTGGATTGGCCAATTGTAACTAAAGATTTCGGCAAAGAAGAGAGATTGGACAAGGATATCGGTGGGGATCACTACCCATATTTGGCGAAGGTTGATATATTAGCACTAGAAGGGAAGGATTGCAATGGTGATAGCATTCTTGCAGCTGATGAAGAGTATGAGGCAGATAAGGTCCTAAGTATAAGGATGGTAGCTGCAAAGACAAACCTGAATTGGATCAAACAATTCAAGTTGCTAAGGAAGTAATGGTAATTGCTAAAGAAGCTATCGAGGTTCCACTAGAGGACAAATTTGCTAAAAGTGGGCTTTTGGTGTACACCAGCAATTAGGAAGTAATAGATACTCCAATTGAGGATACCTCTACTAAAGATGAGGAAGGAGAAGATGTCAGGAAGAGTATGTTATGGTCCACTATAGGGTATGAGACTTGTCTCACATTGAAAGTTCAGACTCCTAGTGTGGGGTTTATAATCTCTTGGGCACTCTCCCCTTAACAGCTAGTTTTTTAGGGTGAGTTATACCCGAGGGTTATAACAGTGGTATCAAAGTCGGTCCCATGGCTCCCAGTGCAAGCGAGCAGCGACGGAGGTGACACCGGCATTGTAGTCTTTGCTCAGGACTAGTAGTGGCTAGTGCATAGTCTGCCGTCGTGGGCGCCAAGCTGCGGAGCGTGGTGGTATGTTATGGTCCACTACAGGGTATGGGACTTGTCCCACATTGAAAGTTCAGGCTTCTGGTGTAGGGTTTATATCCTCTTGGACACTCTCCCCTTTAATAGCTAGCTTTTGAGGGTGAGTTCTACCGAAGGGTTGTAACACACAAGAGCAGAGAAAATAGAGGAAGAGAAGAGAGAAAGAGAAATGGGAGGGAGAAGCGAGAGAGAGAGAGAGAGTTGAGAGGTAGGAAGAAATTTAGAATTCTATTCCACAATGGGAGGGAGAAGAGAGAGAGAAATGGGAGGGAGAAGAGATAAGCGAGAGAAGAGAATATACAATCGAGTGGGAGGATAGGCCCACTACAACAGATCTTATTCCCTCTTTCTATTGTAACCAACCTTTTTGTCCTATTCTAGCCTTTACACGTGGGCCCTATAGATTTAACTAGCTCTTAACATAAAATAACAGCAAGAGTAACTAACAAATTACAACAATAAAGAAATAACAAAAGTTACAACCATAAAGAAATTAAAATTTCTGTAATCTGGGTTCTTCTTATGACAATTCTCCCCCCTTAACAATTTTTTTGTCCTCAAGAAATCCTGAGGAGGCCGACAGATCTCGGGAACTGTTTGAGTAAATCAGGCAAGTACTCCCAGGCGTTGCTCCTTGCTGATCCTTCCTTCCATTTTACTAACACTTGAATGAGTGGGGCTCCTTGATTGTAAATTACCCTCTTGTCCAGTATAGCCTTTGATTCTTCCACCCTACTCCCCTCCTTAGGAAGTGAGGGCAATGTTTGATTCACCGATTCAGTACCCCCTACCCTCTTCAAGAGGGAGACGTGAAAAACAGGGTGAGCTTGGGATTCTTCAGGAAGTTGCAACCGGTAGGCCACCTTCCCCTACCTTAGCCATTATAGTAAAGGGCCCATAATACCGGGGACTAAGCTTAGATACCTGCCCTCGTATGATTGATTTTAGATGGGAGTGTTTCAGTCTCAAATACACCATCTCCCCCATTGCAAACTCTCTATCACTCCTTTTGTAGTCAGCAACCTGCTTCAATCGATTCTGAGCTGACACCAACTCCTGTTTCAGCTGTCTTAATACTCCTTGTTATAAATTGGGAGCACTGATAGCCTTTAATCCTCTCAAGAAACCAATCAAATACCACCCAACACACTCTCAATCACTCTCAACTCACCAGCCAACAAACCACAACACAAACAAATAATAAAGAACAGAAATTTGAAGGCATAAAACTGAACAAGAAAGAAATACGCAAACCACATGAGACAACAGATTTATCCTGGTTCAAGCCAATTTAATTGGCTCTACATCCAGCCTCTAAAAACCTCCCAAGAGCAACCTTTGATTCAGAATGATCACAGCACAATCCCTCACTCTCACAATTACAAGACTTCAAGATTACAAAGACTATTCTAACACACACGGCCTTTTCTCTCTCTTCTTTCTCGTGAGAATGAGCAATGCATCCCTATGCCAAGACTGCTATCCCGTTTATAGAAAATAGGGCATTAACTTCTAGGAACTTATAACTAGTATAAACATTTTCAGTTTTGCCCCCCAACTTAAATTTATTTGCAAAGCTGAAAACTGCCTATCTATACCCCCTAAAATCCGATGCATCCTTACTGCAAATATGCTGGATTTACTTGAGACAACATTGTAACAAATCGCCACCATTGTTTTGAGTAAAATCCATTCCATTCTTCAACCATCAAAGCCTTGACCTGCTCTCATAGGTTCTTCCTGCTGCACCTGATCATTCAAAAAACACAAAACAACATTAAGAACATTAAATCAATGATGCATATTTCAACAATGAATACCTTGGATCATACTTCCAGCTGCATAAACCTGCAACTCTCATCAGAATTATCTACCTCCTCAGGGGTCTTCTTAATGAATATATATTTCTAACATCAATATGATTGGTCTCTCCATGGTGTCTGCATACACTCTACCATAAACCAAATCCATACTCAATGTTACTCATTAATCCCAAAGTGTTCAAAACTTTTTACACAACATCACAACACAGTGAACCTCACCCGGATTGGCCTTTCCACTGGTAGACTTTATTCCTAGCTCCCCAAAACCGGCCTTTCCACTGGTAGACTTTTTTCTCATGTTTGTTTCAAACTCAAAGCTGCTCAAATTTTCTTTTAACTACCTACCAGTCTACCAAGATATGCTTAAGATTAGGTAACCTAGGCTATCATAAGTTGTCCAATTCCTATTCCAATCTCTATGCCTTATGTTTCCAGCTTCTCCTCCTTCCAACAATCTCAAACACTGAACTACCACCTCAGCTACACCTTGAGATTCCCATTGGATAACTATCAATAAAGCTGCCTTACTTTTCCTAGGCATACCATTGAAATTGACACAGCTACCCCATGCACTCAATTTACCCCTTGGACTATCACAATCTTATATCTTACCTAGGGAATTATAATCACACCTAGAGAGACCTTCTAAGCAACCAATCCTTGCTTACCTTTCCCTCTAACCTATTATCCCTTGGCTACACTATAAGATCACTTTTCTCTTAGTTTCCTCATGGATAATTAGCTGTTCGAGACACCTATTTGATCCAAAGTTAAGCCTTTATGAGCTGAAATACCTGATGGCCATTTGCCTAGCCTTTCTCGCTAGGCTTTCCCATCCCCAGCATTTCCTTAACTTACAAATAGACACTTACACAGCACTCCACCCATTTACCCTAAGGGATCTTCCACCTAAGTCCAAGACTCTCCCCAAATTTACATGGTTCCATGCCATTCATTTAGACATGAGTGCAGCCCTCTTTCTTATACAAGGGGCTCTATATCCCAGCCTATCCTTAGCACTCAAGACTGTGCATAAGCATCTTATAAACCCAAAATTCCATATTTCACTGGTAATTTCTTGTGGTTCTATCTATTCCTCATCCTAGGCAACACTAGACCTACTATTCCCTTGCTCATTACCTACAAGATGATTCTCCTTGCCTTTCATTGCTTAACCTGGATTTTGATCAACATGGGCTACACCATACAAGACAACACTTGCACACACCCTTTTCCCCTCACTGTTCATAAGGACCCTCACTGCAAGAGACAAAGCTATCTTAAACACTAGCTTCCTCCCTCTCACAATCCAACCCAAGCTTACACAATGAATGTGACCAAAAATTTTCCAGATTTCCCTATTGCTATACCCTGGTTCATAGGCTAGTTTTGAGCATTCCCAAAGGATTCTCCTTACTGTTCTTCTTTACACAGCATTCCAGATTCCATCCCTTGGCCTTGGAATCAACTAAATCCATGTCCTATTATTAGAGTTTTCCCTCATAGGTAAGAACCCTAGCTTTTGTATGACCTAGGCATACCTATTACACAACTCCACAACACCTAACCCTTCACACCAGAAGCAATTTCCAGCAAGCTCATATACGCTTGGAAATTCTTTAGGGACACACCATCACCACTAAGTTCACCTCACTTAGCTCCACCATGAGACAAGGCCTAGATAGGTTCCCACTAGATCTTAGAAAACTGATCTCTAATGGACTTTTGACATATACAAGGTCTGTTTTTGAGACTTCTACATTTGCAAATCTAGTCAAAACTACATGGCCATTATTCCTATACATCTGCAAATTTTCCCCTCCCCTAATATCTCTAGCCTTAGATACCTTTCTTAGTCTTTGCTCACCAGTGTGAACCATCCTTAAGAAATGCCCTAACCTAACTTATCATGGGCTATCCTTAAGTGGCTGCAGCTTATCCACATATAAATGCAAGCATGCACCACATAACCTCCATTCTTGAGGGTTGCGTCCATCTTTCTAAGAGATCCTAGCAACTCTTAGGACTCCAATTCTCACTATCTAATTATTCATAAGGATATTAGGCTTTCTATTAAAACAGGGACATATTTTACAGCTTCTAATAATCTAGAATAGCTCCACCATGCATCCTAATTTCTCCCATCTCCAATTCCCTTTACCTTAATTTGTTGCCTAGACAAACCATTTCCCCCTCAACCATGTCCCTATGGGTAAATACCCATTTCCTATGAGAAGTACACCCTAAACCTAGAACCCATGCTACTTTTCCTGCATACCTAGAAAAGCTATAGGACATCCGCATTCTCATAGCCAAAACCACGCATGGTGCTTGACCATTCGGGGTTGGTTTTCTCTTGGGATTCTTTCTTTCTATTTGGGCAGTTCTTCTTCATATGCCCTTCTTCATGGCAATGAAAGCATTTAACCACTTTCTTGCCACTCTTAAACTTAGACTGAGACCTACCTTTAAACCTAGGGTCTCTTTTTTCTAGGGTTCACTACTGAAGCTTCTATGGTAGATTTCTGGGACTCTACTTTGTGCCGCAAATCCTTGGAATTCAAAGCTCCTATCACATCATCTAGGGTCAGCTTATCTCTTGCATGTTTCAAGATAGCCACAAAGGGCTCATAGGACTTAGGAAGAGAGTGCAATAAGACCAAAGCCTTATCCTCATCTTCATACTTAATATTTATATTCTCAAGATCCAAACACAGTTTATTAAAACTGTCCATATGATCTTGCAACCTTTGATTTTCACTCATCTTGAAAGAAAAGAATTTTGTTTTCAAGAACAACTGGTTGGAGAGGGTTTTAGTCATATAAAGTGCATCTAACCTATTCCAAAGCTCCTCCGCGGTTGTCATATTTGACACTTCCCGTAAGACTATCTCCTAGGCTTAGAATAAGGGTGTTAAAGGCTCTTTTGTTGGTTTCTTTTCTCCTATCCCTAATTTCCTTTTTCTAGACTTCAATTAGGGTTTCGGGAATAGGCTTTTCAGCCTCTAAGGCTTCCTCCAGTCCAAGATTTCCCAAAAGAGATCTAATCTTTATCTTCCATAGGCCAAAATCATTTTGGCCATCAAATTTCTCAACATCATACCATGCAGCAAAGGCTATAGAAGCCATTGCTGCGGGTATGTGATTAAATTATAAGTTCTTGATGGTTCTTGATGAGAGGCCCGGCTCTGATACCAATTTATTATAAATTGGGAGCACTGATAGCCTTTAATCCTCTCAAGAAACCAATCAAATACCACCCAACACACTCTCAACTCACTGGCCAACAAACCACAACACAAACAGATAATAAAGAACAGAAATTTGAAGGTATAAAACTGAACAAGAAAGAAATATGCAAACCACATGAGACAACAGATTTATCCAACACACTCTCAACTCACTGGCCAACAAACCACAACACAAACAGATAATAAAGAACAGAAATTTGAAGGTATAAAACTGAACAAGAAAGAAATATGCAAACCACATGAGACAACAGATTTATCCTAGTTCAAGCCAATTTAATTGGCTCTACATCCAACCTCTAAAAACCTCCCGAGAGCAGCCTTTGATTCAGAATGATCACAATACAATCCCTCACTCTCACAATTATAAGACTTCAAGATTACAAAGACTATTCTAACACACACAACCTTTTCTCTCTCTTCTTTCTCGTGAGAATGAACAATGCATCCCTATGCCTAGACTATTGTCCCATTTATAGAAAATAGGGCGTTAACTTCTAGGAACTTATAACTAGTATAGATAGTTTCAGTTTTGCCCCCCAACTTAAATCTAAATACAAACTGAAAACTGCCTGTCTATACCCCCTAAAATCCAATGCATCCTTACTGCAAATATGCTGGATTTACTTGAGACAACATTCTAACACTCCTCTCATCTGCTTTAAATAGTCCTCAATTGAGGCTGCAAAGGTGTGATCTCTTATAGCAGGTAGGAGGGGTGGTTTATACCCAAAGAGAGCCTGTTTATACCCAAAGAGAGCCTCGAACGGGGACATTTTAAGGGAGGAGTGGTGGTTAGAGTTATACCACCACTGAGCTAAAGAAAGCCACCTATGCCAGCCCTTAGGTTGTAGGATACACACACACCTCAAATATGTTTCCAAACTCTAATTCACCCTCTCAATTTGCCCATCTGATTGAGGATGATAAACTGAAATCTTATCACGATCTAATATTATCGTCTTAGGAACCCCATGTAACGCCACCACTTGATCTAAGAAAACCCTGGCCACCTTTTGGGCTGTGTAGGGATAGGCAAGCCCTATAAAATGGGCAAACTTGGTTAATCTGTCAACGATTACCAAAATGTTGTCTTTCCCTTCCGACTTCAGCAAACCTTCAATAAAATCCATTAATACACTGGACCAAGCTTGGTCGAGTATTGGTAGAGGTTGCAATAGCCCCAGGTAAGCGACATTTTCATACTTGCATCTCTTGCAAGTGTCACAAGCTAGCACAAACTCTTTTACTTTTGTCTTTAGCCTCTACCAATGGAATAGTTGTTTCACTTGAAGATATGTGTTTTGAATCCCAGAATATCCCCATACTAGAGATTCATGCAGGGCTTGCAAAATCTTCCTCTTGAGGCTGGCACTATTACCAATCACAATTCTACCTTCATACCTCAGTAATCCATCCATTAATCTGTACCCCTGCATTTCCTCGGGCCCCACAGCCAATTTTTCTAACACCTCCCTCACCTTTTCATCTCCCTTATAGCTGTGTATTACCTCCAGGCACCACTCTGGATTTACAGCAGTCATAACTGCATTACCTCCTTCTTCATGGCACCTCGAAAGTGCATCCACTACCTTATTTTCTTTAACCTTCTTATACTGGATTGAGTAATCCAAACCCATTAACTTGGCCATCCCTTTCTTTTGCAACTGAGTTTGAAGTTTTTGTTGTAGCAGAAACTTCAAACTTTCGTGATCAGTCTTGATCACAAACCTACCTCCTTCCAGGTAATGCCTCCATCTGTCAACTGTCATTAACACTGCTATGAATTCATTCTCATATATACTGAGCCCTTGATGTTTAGGACTCAAGACCTAACCTAGAAACGCCAACGGTCTTCCCTCTTGTACCAATATTACCCCAATACCAATCCCACTCGCATCTATTTCCAGCACAAAGGGTTTCATGAAATCTAGCAATCCTAATACAAGCACCTTGCTCATTGCTTCTTCTAGCCTCTCGAAAGCCTCTTCTGTTTCAATACCCCAACTGAACCCCCTTTTCTTCAACAAATCGGTTAAAGGTTTGCGAATGGTTCCATAGTTCTTTACAAATTGGTGGTAGTAACCGGTTAATCCTAGGAATCCCCTTAGGGCCCTCCTTGGCCAAATCACCATAGCTTCTACCTTCCTTGGGTCGGTGCTAACTTCTTCATTTGATATGATATGCTCCAAATACTTCACCTGTCTTTGACCAAATGCACACTTAGATTTCTTAATAAAGAGCTGGTTAGACATGAGGATATCAAGGGTGGTTCTAAGATGAATCAAGTGTTGATCAAAGGTATGGCTATAGATAAGTATGTCATCAAAGAATACAAGTATAAATTTTCGAAGATGGGGTTCAAAAATTCTGTTCATGAGGGATTGAAAAGTGGTTGGGGCATTGGTGAGCCCAAATGGCATCACCAAGAATTCAAAGTGCCCATGGTGGGTCCTAAAAGTTGTTTTATGGATATCCTCGGGTTTCATCCTAATTTGGTGATAACCCGAACGTAAATCCAGCTTAGAGAAATATTGAGCATGATGAAGTTTGTCCAAAAGGTCATCCACCAAAGGTATAGGAAGTTTATCCTTAATGGTCATGGCATTAAGTTGACGATAGTCCACACAAAATTGCTATGATCCATCCATTTTTTTTTTTTAACTAACAGGACTGGAGAAGTAAAGAGGCTTTGGCTAGGCTGGATGATGGATTGTTGTAGCATGTCTCTAACCATCTTCTCAATCTCATTCTTTTAAACTGGGGGATAATGATAGGATCTAATGTTAATAGGTTCCATATTGGGTTTTAAATGGATTGAGTGGTCAAACAATCTGGTTGGGGGTAGGGGTTTAGGTTCAACGAAAAGATCCTCATATTCTACCAGCAGTTTCTTAATGATCTCTAAGTATTGTACCTAGTTTGGACTCCTCTGGGGTGTGTTGACAGTGAGGCCGATCTCACCCTGCATCATTTGATCTCCCGATCCTTCCTCTATGGCCACCATTGAGAAAAAATGTGCCAGCTGATTCCACCTTCTCTTGAACACTCTCTGCAGCCTTTTTCCAAAAATCATTTTACAAGTCCCAGTCTCCTTTTCCCCAAATAATGTCATCCTCTTTCCCTTCCTTCTCAAAGGATACCTCCATTCGGTTAAAATCAAAGTTGATGGGGCTTACCCCCTTCATCCAATCCACTTCAAGAACCACATCACAACCCCCCAACTGCAGCAATCTCAAATTTGCCTCAAACTTCTCCCCTTGCATCTCCTAGCAAAAGCCATTATAGGATGACTTGCTCAACACCCTTTGGCCATTGGCCACTGTCATACTCAAGGGAGGTGTCCTTACGAGTGGACACTTCAACCGTTTGGCCATGCTTTCATCAAGAAAGCTGTGGGTACTCCCACTGTCGATTAGAATCATGAGGTTGCCTCCCTTGACTTGTCCCTTCACCTTAATGATTTTGTTATTAGCTACTCCCTTCAAAGCGTGAATGGATATCTCCCCATTATCTTCCTCTTCTATATCCTCACAATCCACTTCCTCTGTCTCCCCTAATTCCTTCTCTTTATTCCCTTCTAGTTGTAGGATCTATCTTTTGCACTGATGACTGGGGTGGTATTTGTCCCCACAACGAAAGCAGAGGCCAGCTAAGCTTCTATGTTCCCTCAATTGATCCCCAAACAATACTAAACTTGAGCCCATTCCACTCCTACTCCCACTGTTTACCTTCACTGGTTCTCTACCATATCCTTTTCCCCCCAAGTTAAGAGGCTTTAGCAACCATTCCCCTTGTTTGTTGTCACTATTTTTTTAATAGAGTCTCCACCGCTAGTTCTTGTAGACGAGCACTCTCTGCTGCTTGTTCTACAGTTTGAGGCCTCAACACCTTAACCATCAGTCTAAGCTCCTCATTGAGTCCACTTAAATAACTAGACACGAAATAGGTTTCTGATAGATGGGGATTATGTTGGATCATGAGAGACCAAAACTCCTCAAAATGCATTTGATAGGACTCTACACTCCCAATTTGTTTGAGTTTATTGAACTCTTCTATGATATCCACCATGCTCTTCTCTCCAAATCTTTCGCACAATTTCTCTAAGAACTCCAATCAAGTACAATTCCTCCTCAGCCTTAAACAACCCTGATAGTAGGCATCAACCACCTCATTGAAGTAGGCTGATGCCAATGACACCCTCTGCCCTTCAGGAGTGTTATACCAATCAAACATTCTTTCACATTTTCTCAGCCACCAGCAGGGAGTCACTGCCTCGAATGTGGGAATTTCCACCCGAGACATGGGAATCCCCGGATGGTAGGGATTAACTGGACCATCCCTTACCCGGTCCAGTAATCCTTCCAACTCCTCCTCTGGATCAACCTCAATCTTCGAGGTGCCCTGTCCCCTATCCCTCCTATTCCCTTGTAGAATTGGCTATGTTCTCTCTCTAGGAGGAAATTTAGGAGATAAACTTACCCTGTTCCGACCACCAAACATCACCATAAACTGATGCATATGGGTTGCCAGATCTTCTCTCGCCCTCATTATGGAGCTTTCCAATCTTCGCTCAAATCCCTCCAGGGAACTCTCTACCTTACAATCCATTTCCACAATCACTTCATGACTCCAGGTGCCTCTTAACTCTAATTGCTCAATCAAATTCTGTGTATCAACCATAGTCGAGCTGAGCTGATACAGCTGCGATTCTAAGGCTTTCATGCGAGTTCCCTCTGCCATCGCCTTTATCCCAATGCACGACCGAGGATGGTGGCTCTAATACCAAATTTGTCACAATTTGACCGTGATCGAGTTGTCCTCCTAATTTTCATGTGAATTAGGAAGATGCAAGAATAGAACAAGAGTAGAGAAAAGAGAGGAAGAGAAATGGGAGGGAGAAGAGAGAAACGAGAGAGAGAGAGAGAGAGTTGAGAAATAGGAAGAAATTCATAATTCTATTCCACGATGATTCTTCCAAGAGAGCCTTGAAGAGAATATACAATCGAGTGGGAGGATAGGCCCGCTACAACAGATCCTATTCCCTCTTTCTATTGTAACCAACCTTTTTGTCCTATTCCAGCTCTTACACGTGGACCCTATAGGTTTAACTAACTTTTAACAGAAAATGATAGTAAGAGTAACTAACAAATTACAGCAGTAAAGAAATAACAAAAGCTATAGCCATAAAGAAATTAAAATTTCGGTAATTTGGGTTCTTCTCATGACACTTAGCTCCTCAAATCTAACCCAATAATCTATCACCGATCCCTCCTGCCTTAAATTGTTGAACTCCTCAATCATCTTAGTCATGTTCTTCTTCTTCCTAAATCGATCATGTAAATTTCCAGCAAGATCAGTCCCCCTGGCCTCCTCTTCCCTAGGCATTGGGGTAGATGGAGAGTAGCGAGGGAAGATGAACCACTCACCTAAATTTCTGGTTTCAAGGCTGGTAGTTCCTCTGCCTCTTGCAAGCCATAGGTCATAGGAAGGGTGCCATGTTTGGGCAAAATTGGAATAGCGACTGCCCAAGGAGGAAAATTTGGTGATAATTGGAATTGATGTAGCGAAGACAACAAGGTGAGCATGCTATTGATTTGCTGGCCATGTTGCTCCATCATCTTTCGATGCCTTTCCAAGTCTCTCTACACTCTTTCTCGAGAGGCAACTAGATCCCAACGCATGGTTGCTTTGTTGGCTGCACTATCCTCCCGGCTATGGGTTATCGTCGTACACCTTTGTGTCCTCTTAAACTCCCACACCTCCATCCTTGATTCCATATGTTTCACCCTAAGAATTGCACAACCGTTGTTATCGTCCAAAATGAGAATCGATCACTGCACCAGCCAACCTGCCTACAATTCCCGGTCGAATTGAACTGTTAGGTGATAGATCTGCTTTCGCCTTCAATTTGGGACCTCGTACGATTGGAGCAAGAGAGGTCAAATGCCACGGAACTGCTCTGTTGAGCACCTCTTGAATGACTTGTTGCAATCATTTCTTGTGCTCTTTGTCAAATTCCAAGCCTTAATTACTAGCCAAGAGTCAATCGAACATCGCCTCCAATAATCGCCTAATCCAGCTGCTTGAAATTCCCCTATGGACCATTTCCGACCGTGCCTTCCTTCACAGCTCGATCACATGCAGTGACCTAGATCCAATTGCTTTTAAACAACAATCGAAGTCACACGCAACGATCGCACCTTCCTTCTCTGCTCACTTAAGGTTATGCTTTCTGAACAATTTCAAACTTGGATTTCTGATTGAAAACACTCAAATACACAGAAACTCTTCTATCTCTTCTAGGATACAAGGCTACTTTAAATACAGCTATACTTCTTATCTCTTAGCTAAAGATTAGAGTATTTAAAAATTAAAATACCAGTGTTCTAAAATGCGCTAGGCGCTAGTCGGGCGCCCGACTGGGGCCTAGCGCCTAGGCGGGGACTAGAAAAATTATTTATTTTTTTATTTTTAAACATTTTGATGTTATTTTTAAGTAAATTAAAGTTGAAACAACAAGTGAAATAATGAAATTAAACTTGAGAAAATAAATTGTTGTTTGTCAAGAGCCAACAATAGCAAGATGCAGCAACAGGAAGTTGTTATAAATATTAAATAACATTAACAAATATTAAAATATAAATAACATTTAACTTGTTTGCTCACAAGTTACAAATATTAAAATATTTAAAACAATAATAAATATTCAAATAACAAATTCACACATTAATAAATATTAACATAAATAATAAATTAAATAACAAAAAGAAAAAAAGGCAAGGTAACAGCAAGTGTTCTTGTTGCTTGCTTATTGCTTACCGCAAGGTGAGGAGTGGGGAAGACGAGAGAGAGAGAGCCGGAAAGCAGAGTGGAATGAAGGTCGGCGGCGGTGGCAGCGTGAGACGAAAAGGCTAACAGAAATGGAAAGCGGCAACGGCGACTGCAAGAGACGGCAGCGGCGTGCGACGAGAGAGGCTTTGACAGAAAGGGCAAGTGGCGACGGCGACTCAACAAGAGACAGTCGACGTGGTGTGCAAGAGAGAGAAGGTGAAATCGACGAGGTAAGGGGAAACAAAAAGCCTAATCGGCTAGGCGACCGCCTTGGCCGACTAGGCACCGCCCAATATCGATTAG
Organism: Diospyros lotus; assembly: GCF_014633365.1. Lineage (NCBI taxonomy): Eukaryota > Viridiplantae > Streptophyta > Magnoliopsida > Ericales > Ebenaceae > Diospyros > Diospyros lotus. The sequence goes on from NC_068349.1 coordinate 30,909,294, forward strand.
CCGGGCTTGCACCTAAGGGGGCCTATTAGGCCATAATCGCGGCGGTCTGTGTCCGCCTAGCACCTCAGCGTCGCCTAGGCGACCGCCTAGGCCGAGTTTTAGAACACTGTAAAATACAATAATAGATTTGGAGTAAATCAAACCCCTATATTTTCGAATATATCTTCTACCCTATCTTCTTATCTTCGTTGCATCTTTGAATTCCTTTCCATTTGTTCGGCTTTATCTATTTAATTTTAGGATTATCTCCAACACTCCCCCTCAAGCTGGAGAATAGATATCTTTCATTCTCAGCTTGCCTCTTATCACTTCAAATCCTTGTTTGTTCATTGCCTTTGTAAGAATATCAGCTTCTTGTAGACCGGTAGAGATATATACTAGGTTTATTCCTCCTTCAATCTCTTATCTGATGAAGTGCCTATCAATTCTTACATGCTTCATTCGGTCATGTTGGACTGGGTTATTTACTATACTAATGGCAGATTTACTGTCACAGTATATAGTCTTGTAGGATCAGTATTAGGCATCTTTAAGTCATCCATGATCTTTCCTATCCATATTACTTCACAAATGCCTTGGGCTATAGCTCGGTATTCTGCTTCAGCACTACTCCTAGCTACCACACTCTGTTTTTTGCTTCTTCACGTAACAAGATTTCCCCATAGTTTTGTGCAATAACCAAAAGTTGATTTGCTATCTTCTAAGGAACCAGCCTAGTCAGCATCTATGAACCCTTGAATTCCTCGGTCTTCGGTCTTTCTAAACAAAATACCTTTACCAAGAGTCCTTTTTAGGTATCTTAGAATATGATAAGCTGCATCAAGATGTTTGCTAGTTGGTGAATGCATGTATTGACTTACTTTACTCACTGCATATGAGATGTCTGGCCGTGTAAGAGATAAGTATATCAACCTTCCTACTAATCTTTGATAGCTTTCTTTGTCAACTGCTTTCTCAGCCCCATCTTCATTATATTTCCAGTTGGGTTCCAGCGGTGTATTGGCTGGTTTACACCCCAACTTGCCTGTTTCTTTTAATAGGTCTAGAGTGTATTTTCTTTGGGATATAAAGATTCCCTCCTTGCTACTTCCATTCTAAGAAAATATCTCATCTTCCCAAGGTCTTTTACTTCAAAAAACTGTTGTAATTGCTCCTTTAATGCTGAAATCTCTTGCTTATCATCACCTGTAATGATAATGTCATCCACATAGACAATTAAGACAATTTTAAGGCCATTAACAGCATGTTTAGTAAATAGAGTATGGTCAGATTGCCCTTGTGTTGATACCCTAACTGATGCAATGTAGTACTAAACCGCTTGAATCAGGCCCTAGGAGATTGTTTCAGCCGATATAATGATTTTATTAATCTACAAGCCTTCCCTTTTTCTTCAAATTCGAGAGGCATTCTCATATACACCTTTTCTTCTAGATCTCCATTAAGAAATGCATTCTTTATATCAAGTTGGTGTAGTTCCCAATCTAAGTTAGCTGCAATTGAAAGTAACACACGTATAGAATTGAGCTTTGCAACGGGTGCAAAGGTCTCTTCATAATCTATACCTTGAGTTTGAGTAAATCCTTGGGCCACCAACCTGGCTTTATATCGTTCAATGCTTCTATCAACTCTATGTTTTATAGCAAATACCCATCTGCTCCTTACTATCTTCTTATTTTGAGGCAAATCTACCACTTTCCATGTACCATTTTTCACTAGGGCATCTATTTCCTCCAATACAGCTGCTTTCCAATCTGGTTTCTGTAGGGCATCATCAATATTTTTTGGAATCTGCACTTCATCCACTTTGATGGTAAATGCCTTGAAACTTTGGGACAATTGAGAGTACACCAAATGGTTAGTTATAGGATGTCAAGTACATGACCTTACTCCTTTTCTCTTAGCAATTAGAATATCTAAGTCATCTAGTCCAGCTTCTGCAGTCTCTAGTTCTACATTGTTGGACTTGTTGGGAGCCTCAAATGGTGCTACCGATTCAATCCTCTCTTCTTCTCCTTGTGTTAGACCTTGTCCCGAGGCTGATGATTGTCCTTGCCTTGGTTTAAGATCCTTTCTCTTTGAATATACTTTTATTGGCAATCGTGTTTTTGGACCTGTTGTTGAAATATGTTGCTGCTGCTGCTGTTCTTCTCCCCCTAAATATGTTACATCATTCGGAATAGGAATAGATGAGGTCATTGTTTCAGGAAGAAGACTTAACATCCCAACAATTATCCCTACTTTGATCTGCACTTGAAATCTACCCCTGCAGATTGGTTGTAGGGTAATAAGACCGATGTTCTAGAAAGGAGACATCACAAGACACAAGGAAATTTTTGTGTTAGGACAATAACACTTGTATCCTTGTTGTGTAGGAGAAAACCAACAAATGCACGCTTCAAGGATTTTGGATGTAATTTAGAACTGTAGTTGTGAACATAAGCAGTGCAGCCAAAAACTTTAGGGGACAGAGAATTCAGAATGTGGGTAAGGTGAGGATATGAGGTAATGAGAGTGTTTAAAGGGGTTTTGAAGATGAGAACTTTAGAAGGTATCCGATTAATGAGATAAGCTGAAGTGAGAATGGCTTCTCCCCAATAGGATGTAGGCACAGAACTGGAAAACATGAGTGTTCAGGCTGTTTCGAGCAAATGTCGGTTCTTCCTTTCTGCCACACCATTCTGTTGGGGATTATAAGGACATGTGCTTTGGTGAAAAATACCATTGTCACTTAAATATGTCTCAAACTCGGATGAGAAGTATTCTTTTCCATTATTCGATCGAAGCATATGGATGGAAGTGTGAAATAAGTTGCGGACCATTTGAAGGAATTTTCTAAAAACAGTGTAAACTTCATATTGGAATTTTCTGAAAACAGTGTAAACTTCAGATTTTTCCTTCATCAAGAATACCCAACATACCCTGGTATGGTCATCAATGAAGGTGACAAACCAGCGAGTGTTAGTCAAATTTGGTATCCTAGTTTGTCCCCATGCATCACTATGGATTATGTAGAAAGGTTTGGTTGGTTTATAGGCATGAATAAGATGTGAAGATTTTGTTTGTTTAGCAAGAATACACTGTTCACAGTTGAAAGAATCACTCATTTTATTGCTAAATAAATGAGGATACAAAAGTTTTAAATAAAGAAAATTCGGGTGGCCTAATCTCTTGTGCCATAAGTGAATATTAAAATCTAAAATAGCAGAAGAAACAAATGAATGTTGTAACCTAGGAATAAGAACAAAAGCAATAGCAGTAGCTAGTCCTTTCACATAGTAAAGGCCCTCTCTCCCCTCAGCATTGCCAATCATCCTCCCCAAAATTAGGTCCTGAAACACACACTGAGTAGGAGAAAAAATTACTTTGTAGTTCATATCTTTAGTGACTTTGCTGATAGATAGCAGATTGCAGCCATAAATCATTTAAGTATACCGAACATTTCCCTTCAACATACGATATTGTACCATATGCCATACTCACCTTTATATTCCTATCACAACGTTTGTAATCCACCATGCCACACATGGATCCAGTCATATGATCGGAGGCCCCCGTATCAACAATCCAATCAGTCTCATTTAGTAACTTAGGAAGATAGCAATTATAACTCTTACCTTGTGTCACTTGGGAGGTGGTTGAATTCATCACTTCCTCAGAATTGGAGGGTTTTGAAATCCCTGTTTGTCTAAAAACCTGCTGCAAAACCTCCAATTGATTAGAGGTTAAAGTAAAACTTTTACCTTCTTCTACATCCACTGCATAGGCTGCTTGTGGCCTCTTCTGATTCTGATTTCTCCCCTTCCAATTAGTAGGCTTCCTGTGTATTTTCTAGCAGGTTTCTTTAGTATGGTACGGCCTTTTGCAGTGATCACACCAAGGTCAGTCTGTTGTATGATCTCCTCAGGGTGTTGTTGTCTTTTGCTTCAAGGCTGTGAGTGCTGATCCATCCTGATTATTGCCCTCAGGAGCTGTGTTTAACATGACCTTTTTCCGGCTTTCCTCCCTCCTAACCTCAACAAAGGCCTCCTTGATGGAAGGGAAGGGTTTCATCCCTAGGAGCCTTCCGCGGATTTCATCTAAGTCCAGATTTAATCCATGTAGGAAATCAAATACCCGCTCTTTCTCCACAATCTTTGCATATTTTACTCCATCATTCGTACACTCGCATTGTACATCATAAAACAGATCATTTTCTTGCCATAATTCAGATAGAATATTATAGTATTCAGTCACTGAATGGTTACCTTGGAGGGTGGTTCTCAAAGCTGATCTCACCTCAAACCATTATGCTGTGTTCTCCATGTCTGAATATCAGCTTTGGACAACATCCCATACATCCTTTGTTGTCTTGTAGAATAGATAGGATCGCCCTATCTTTGGCTACATGGAATTGATGAGCCAAGCCATCACTATAGAGTTTTCAGCATCCCATGCTTCATGCTCGGTAGTTTCAGGATCTAGTTGGGGTATTACTCCTGTGAGATAACCCATTTTTCCTTTGCCTTTCATCACCAACATAACCGACTGAGACCATTCTCGAAAATTGGTCCCATTAAGTTTATGTTGTGTGATTTGGAGAGTATGGTGATCTAACGAGAAGGAAGAAGGAGAAGAGATTGGAAGAATCGATCGTGAGGCTGTAGGAGGACCTATATTGGAGGTTGCACTTGTGGTTGAGAAGTCGGCCATTTGAGAAAAGTTGGTGTGCTGATTATCGAGAACCAAGCTTTGATACCATGAACAATTTCAAACTTGGATTTCTGATTGAAAACACTCGAATACACAGAAACTCTTCTATCTCTTCTAGGATACAAGGCTACTTTAAATACAGCTATACTTCTTATCTCTTAGCTAAAGATTCAAGTATTTAAAAATTAAAATGCAATAACAGATTTGGAGTAAATCAAACCCCTATATTTTCGGTTATATCTTCTGCCCTATCTTTTTATCTTCGTTGCATCTTTGAATTCCTTTCCCTTTGTCCGGCTTTATCTATTTAATTTTAGGATTATCTCCAACACTTTCCTAGTCTTCTTAATTCAATACCTCTAATCTACAATTGAATTGTCGACTATCGAACTTGCTTACCACTGATCATTATCTATCCACGGTCAAGTGAGTTCCAAGATCGCCCCAGCTAGAGCCTTCTTCTCCACCCAATCACCATCCAATGATTATCAAAATTCACGCGAATTCAATATCTCCAATGGAGTTGCCACCCAATCACCATCTAATGTCTCACTTCTGAAGCTACTTCCGCTGCGCAACTCCTCTTCCTACCTGATTTGAGTTCGTCACTAGAAGCTATTGCCAATGGCCTACATGCCAATCACGATCCTCCCGTTTTGCATTCAATTCGTTGCGAATTCCAGATCGCTTGGATTCTTATGACAGTTGCTGCAGATCAACAATCTCCCTAAGCATGCGTCCACTTCTTACCCATTCACCAACCACTAGTTTGTTGGAATGCACCTGAATTCCATGCCTCTGATCTGCAACTGAATTGCTGATCAGAGCCGTCAGTCATGATGGATAAGCAACCTCTTGAAACAAACTCAGCTCTGGTAGCACCTCTTACAATTGATCTTCTCTACTGCAGCTTCTTGAAGATCACCTTCAATCTGCTTCCGTGGATAGCATGGTGATGCTTGGCTATCAGCTTCCAGCACTCACTTTCCTGCTACGCCTCAATCACATCTCAACAACTAAGAGTTGCTTGCTTGTGTTGCGACCTAGATCAGACTTTACTAGTCTTGACTGCACTTCAATCTCCATCGAGATTGCCTTATTGAATCTAGATCTGAATTTCCGCTTTGCCTTTCAAATCCGAGTTCAATTCTGAATTCAATCGCTGAGGCTCTGCTTCTGATTCTTCCAACTTTAGTACCTTTGATCTGCAATGAATTGACAATCAAAGCCTACAGTCACGCAAGATCTTGTTTCTTCCAGTCGCCCTCCTTATTTGCTTCCGTAATGGAATACAGCCTTCAAATTCTGAGAATCAACCTTCGTCAGAGTTTGTTGCACGGATTTTCCTTGGTTAATTGCTAAACTTCCGGATCCTACTGAGAATCGTCAGCTCTGATACAAAGTGATACAGCCTTAGGGTTTGGCTAGGGTGTAGGAAGTAAATTGGTAAGAGTGCAAGAAAGAAAGAGCAGAAAGGGAGGGAGAGAAAGAACCGAACAGAAAGAATTGAGGGAGAAGAGAGAAAGCTATGGGAGAGCTAGGATAATTGAGAGAGAGAAATGAAATTCAAATATCATTCATATCATGCCATACTCTAACTACTCCAGCCTATTTATAGGCTTACAATTGAATATACTAACAGCTATAATAGCAATACAATCAAAATAAGAAACCTATAATTCGTATGACTGTTATATCCTTGGGGATTCCTTAGGGTCGTGACAGAAGCATATTTAGTTCAGGACTCCTTTGGTAATCTTTTAACAGCATAAATCTGTCTCCTAGGTTCAAATTAAGGTTCATGGCCTGGTTTGGCATTTTTATCTCCTCCTGGTTGCCAATTGGATCTTTCTGACCTTGATTTAATAACAGTCAATGTCTCGCTGCATATGAAATGTGCTATCTCTATTCTACAATTTTGAAGGATCTAGGTCTCTAATTAAGAAAACTACCTGTACCATATCTGATGTTGTAAGAGGAGGCACATCTTTTGTTGGGTAGTGCTTGTTGGGCTTTCTCTCTTTTCAGATCCATAGATGGGTTTCATTTCATCACTCATTACTAGATATTTTTAGAATTCATTTTGAGTATATATCAGTAAAATTGTAACAAATTGTCTGATAATTGAGCAGTTTGAAATCTTTGTTCAAATTTGATTTCATTTTTTGTTTTCTTTCTACGCATTTGAAAGGATGCACCCATAGCTGTCAGTCCAACATTGGATAGGGTACAATTTTTCTTCTTGGTATAGCATGTACTAGAACTGGTATATTTCAGTGTACTATTTTGAATTTATCACTATGTATTATATTAAATATACTTTTATTCATAAAATTAACCTGCATACTTTAATATTATCTGTTTTTATTATTTTTCAATATTAATTAATACCATAATAATCTAAAAAAGATATCTAACATAATGTGCATAGAGATGAACAATTTAAAACTTATATTATTAATTATACATATTCAAAGGGTAAAATAAGTTTTTATGAGTGATCCTTATTTTTAATTAATCTTGATCGACTCTAACTTAGGATTTAGGAGTTCTTTTTAAATTTTTGGTCCCTTTTTAAGAAAAGAAACTTATATTTCTAACCATTGAAAATTAAATTTAAAATGTTAAGTTAAATATACATATATATATGTATATAAAATAAAATATACATATACATACATATATATATAAAGAGAGGTAATAATATGGAACATTTTTTATAGCTTAAGAGGGAGCCAAACTTTTAATTCACTTGTTGTAAATTTAATTTTGGATGAAAAAAAAATTAGAAAACTATAAATATTTGGTACAAGCTAGTTTGACTCTGGTATTGGCCACTATGGACTGTTACAAGCCAGTATAGACCGGTATTCAAGATGATATGGAATATGCTTAGTTTGGTATCCTTTTTATCTAGTATGGCTCTTTTCAATATTGACCAGTACAAAATGCTATTCACAACTAAAGATGTTTTTAGAATCTAGATTCTAGTCATAGGCTGATGTTAATGTAAATAAATGATATTATTGTCTATAGATCTATAATTAGTTAATGTGGTAACTAGATATATGTTCTTATTTTGTTTCCTTATAATGTGGTCACTTGTTTTCTTTTGTCTTTTTGTTTTCCTCCCTCTCATGTACAACAATGACAAGCTCAAGCTCCAATCCCACTAGGTTGGATTGACTTTTCTCCTCCTGTGTATGACTAGTTTTTAGGATGATGCTTTTGTTCATTGATTGTGTAAACATATCTTGAAAATTATGTGTATTAATTTTGGTTTTCTAAATGCCAGTTAACATAATTAAATGTTCCCAAGGGACCACTAATAACATTCTGTTCTATCAGGTCACAAGAATTGGGTTCTATGTATTGCATGGTCACCCGATGGTAAGCATCTTGTCAGTGGAAGTAAGGCTGGAGAGCTTCAATGCTGGGATCCACATACTGGAAAGCCATCGGGCAATCCGCTTATTGTAATGCCTTTGTATTCTAATCTTTTCCTGTAGATTTACATATGTTGTTATCTATCAAGAAGTAGCAAAATGTTCTCTTACCCCCCCCCCCCCCCCCCAAAAAAAAAAAAAAGAAAAGAAAAATGTTGGCATAACTTGTTCCAAATTCCATTACTACAATATTGTTTATTTTTTACACATAGGAATGATTATCTTGTAGCCCTTCTGGGAATAGTCCTAAAGCATTTCTTGTCATTCCCTGTACCTGGTTGTTTATTTATTTCTTTTGCTGTTAGAGTCATGTCATTAATTGTGTTAGATTATTAGTATCGATGCATTAGATTGATATCTGGAATCTGGAATAAGCCAAAATCAAAAGGTTTTCGTAGTTAAGTGGTTTTATTCTCCTGTTTTATGCATAATTAAGAGGATATTGGGCATGGAATAGGGAAGGTAATCTTATGTTCTTTCCTTCCACCATGGCTGTTACATATCTTAGTTGGGACCTCTACTCCAAGGAGTACATTTAAGACACAAGGGAGAAGCTAACGTCGCTGTACAATGTCTTTCTGGTTCCTGCAAAGTGTAAATGTGTAATCAAGTTAATTCTTATAATTCAACATCTAAAAGGGAATGGAAAGTTTGAGCTTGCTTTATATGTTTCCCTTTTAATTTTTACTGTTACTAGTATGTGTTAGAATACTACTGATATCTATAAAAGAGTGAAGAAGCATATTCTTCAAATTTGTTACTACTCTATTAGTATTTCATTTATTACCATTATAGATTCATTATTTGCAGTGATGATAGGCTCACTTTGTTGTGTGGTCAAAAGAGAAAGCAACCCCAGGAGGGGCTTTCAATCTCCACACAAATTTAGAAGGGAAGGTTATTCCTTTGTCAACAAAAGATCATATAGGATGAGAGAAAGGAATGACTCGTTCTCTTGATGGGCATTGTCTGCGTTGCCATCATGTCTAGTAGGAGGATGACTATGGAGAATGCTTAAAGTTGTCATTGACATCTAGCTAGAATTCACATTGAAGTGATAGTTCCCTAGATATAAACATCATAGTAATTTATTTAAAAAAATGATAAATAAATTCAGGAAAGACCTCAAGTCAGGAATTTGTCAATAGGAAATGTTGGTCCAAGCAAAGAGCCACTATTATACCCATCAAAAAGTTAGTTGTCACTATTGGATAAATAAATGGATTTGGAATTTATGTACATCCTCTAGAGGGTGCTGTTAATAATTCTGCAATTAATGAACCATTAAAAGAACAACAAATAATGCATTGTGTACTGTTCAAAGTATTTGAAATACAGGAAAGAAGTACCACTCATCATTCATTTTATATTCCTGAAACATGCAGTAACCTGGAGTTGTTGTCAGTGACTTGGAACTTGATACCATTAAAGCTTTGAATTGTTTGCTGTCATGAGTTGCATTTGCATTTTATACTTTTGTTATTTTACCTAATTGGAATTGGTAGTTGTAGCTGCTTTCTCCCTCAGTGGCTCTTCTGGGATATTTTCTAGATGCTAACAATTGGAAATATATTGTCTCAGGGCCACAAGAAATGGATTACTGGTATATCATGGGAACCAGTACACCTAAAAGCACCCTGTCGTCGTTTCGTGAGTTCTAGTAAAGATGGTGATGCACGCATATGGGACATTTCGACAAGGAAATGTGTTATTTGTCTTAGTGGCCATACACTAGCAGTAACTTGTGTTAAGTGGGGTGGAGATGGAGTTATATATACAGGGTATGCTTTTCTTTTGTGTTCCCAATGTTATAGAAATTAATCTTCTAGTTATGTTTCTCATCAGCATTCTAATTATCAAAAAAATTCTTTAATCTAGAGCATAGTCCATGAGCTTTGCTAATGGAAATCAACTCTCTGTTCAAACTGATTAGATGTCTATCATGGTTAACAAATAGGTGTCTCTTCAAATATGCACTTGTTTGTTCCATCCATGTTTGTGTATCATCTAAAATTTACAAATAGGATTTGACAAAAACCACTATTTGAACTCAACTCTTTTTCCCATCTCCTTGTTTGAGGATGATAATTTCCTACTTAATTGCTTTAACATACTAAACATCATTTTAAATGCATTGCTATAATTGTTGTTTGGTCCAACCAAGTCAAAATATATTATGTTCTGTGATCTTTAAACAATTGACTACTTGCTAGAAGCAACATGTGTTTTTACTGAAACAATATGGAATTTTTATTTTTACTTCAAATGGTATTTTTTGTCTTCAACACAAAATATCAATAACCTCGTTTATAATAATAGAGGCCTACGAATGATTGATTATGTAATCTCCTGGGGTCATTTAATCCTTGTAGAGGCCTTCCATACTGTTAGCTTTATAGCATTGTACATGCTTAGCCTTATACATAGTTATTTGCTTTCTTGAGTTGTACCTTGTATAGTTGTCTATGTACTTAACACGTGAATAAAATGTTTTAACACTTTTTGTCTTCTCCTCAAAACATGGTATTAAAGCCTCTAATACTACAAAAACCTTAACCCTAATCCTTAGGTAGTTGTCGCTGTCACCACCATTCGTCGTTGGCAACCAACCTAATCCTTAGTCAACTACTTCTTGTGTCACCCTCACCATCACTATCATCGCTACTACCACTATCCACCGTTAGCACCCATCTCTCTTCAATTGTTCGCATCTCTCTCTGTCAGCTTTCTCTCTCTTTGCCTTTGTCAATCAGGATCATCCACCATCGATGACCAACTTGCACTTCTATCTCTGTTTTCATCGCTGTCAGTCGTGGCACCCATCCAATGATCGAATTTGCAACGAAGACCCATCCGACGATCAGATTTGGGACTACAACTTATCTAATAACCCTTTTTTCTATGTTATTTGGTGACCAAATATGTTATCTTCGTATATGCTATTTTCAGATCTATAACTTGAGACCTTCATTTCATCCCTTGTTTGTTTGAGACCTTTAGATTTGCCTCAATCAATCATGGTCTCAGGTTGATTTTCCTTTAGATCTGATTTGAGTTTGCTTTTGTTGGTTTGGGTTGGTTATTATTGTTGCTTCAACTTTGATTCACAATTCAATTTATGTGAGATATGGCATCATCCGATCTTGGTGTATCAAATACTAGAGTGTGAGTTTGTCTTCACCTATGAATGTTCCTATGGCTATGCCATCATTTTTTTGGTATTCCTACCATTGCCACTAAAAAATTGAATGGCAAGAATCATTTATCATGGTTAGGCTCTGGTCCTGGTTTGCTAAGTCTGATAAGATTATATGTTATTGCTTGGATACACAGTTGGTTACATTGTTGTGGCAGTTGATAGATGTTGATATAATCCCTTTCTTTTGCACCCATGAGAATTGTTTTGACATTTGATATCATGCTCAATAGCTATATAGCTAATAATTTTGTACACATATACAATATCATTAGTAATTTGTTCTATTTGGAAGGGAGATTTAGATATGGCTACTTGGGTCGTATTCAATCCATAATTATAATGCAATGCTCCCTCTTATAGTGCATCTTACAAAGCAAAAGAAACAAAGGAAATTGTTTATGTTGTTTACCCTAGCAGATCTTGGGGCTGATATGGAGGGTGTTTGTACTCAAAAGCGTAGTCAGTGATACTTGATACTTCTTCTCATATTGAGAGACTGACACCTACTTGCATGATCTCTACTGAGAAGTTTGTAGAGTATCATCAGTTGTAGGCAAGTCAATAGACATCTTCTCCTATAGCTTATGTTGCCCAAACATCTTTTCCTTTTACTCTACCATCTATTGGTACTCTTAATATATGTGGGAAATTGAAAATCTTATTCACAATTAGAGTGTGTTTGATTGTATTTAGTTGGAAAAGGAAAACATTTTCCATCTTCCATGGAAAATAAAAACCACCACCCCCTTGGAATCAATTTTCCATAGAAATTAGGCCAAAAGATGTTTTAAATGGTTGTACCATGGAATTGAATTCTATGAAAAATGTTGTGTGTCAAACAACAATGATGGAATTAAATTTCTTAGATATGACATTTTCCATGGAAATTCCATGTTATCAAACACACCCTTATTGTTGTGCATAACTGATGGATTTATATACACAAGAGGATCCCCATTCACATCCCTAACAAATTGTGATTATCCTAAGAATCATCAATCAAATGAAAAAGGAAACAATTTAAAAGTAGAAAATTCTCTTGGCTGTGATCCCCTAATTGAGCATCATATTTGAACATAACCTAAAATAGATAATAAGATCTGATTTTGTGGTATCCAAACATCTACACTCCTCCTCAAGCTGGGGTGAAGATATTGTTCATCCCAAACTTGGAACTTAAGTCTTCAAAGCATTTTCGAGGCAAAGCTTTGCAACTTGCAAGCTTGTTGGTGTGTAGACTAGATTGATAACATTCCCTTCAATTTTCTCCTTGATAAAGTGTTAGTCAATTTCCACATGCTTAGTCCTGTCATGATATATAGGGGTTCTTGATAGTATTGATGGCAGGTTGATTGTCACAAAAGAGTTTCACAAGGCCCTTGGTCTTGACTCCAAGTTAATTGAGTAATCTCTTTATCCACATCCCTTCACAAATACCATGAGCCATGGCGCCGAATTCTGCTTTTGCACTGCTCCTAGAGACCACTGACTGTTTCTTACTTCTCCAAAGGTTGCCCCACACATAGGTGCAATATTCAAAGGTAGACCTTCGATCTGACTAAACCAGCCCAGTCTGCATCACTGTAGATTCCCCTTGATTGGAACCTTTTTGTCAAGCCCTCAGATTATGGGCTTGACAATTTAAAGGAATTCGAGCAAGATTCCAAGAATAAGAGATGAATTTGGGAAAGAACAGTAGAATGAGGAAGAAAGAGAGATAAAACAAAGGGAGAGAATTCGAGAGAGAATACAAGAGGGAACATAGGGATTCTTTTATTCCAATGATGCCCTCTCCTATTACACCAACCTTCTTATTATAGGCTCTCTTCTAACTAACCTACAACTCCCTGACAACATTAAGCTACCCTTATAACTCCTTAACAGCTTACAACAACAACCCCTTATAGTAGTTATAGCCCCATTTGTCCCTTATACCCCCTAGGTTCGTAACAATTCCCCTCCCCTTGAGGAAATTCTTGTCCCCAAGAATTTAAACAATTGTGCCTTCTTCTTCACCCAATTCCAGCTAGTTCTTCTTCGTTTTCATCCTTTACATCAAAAACCTCCATTTTCAGCATTGACCTTCTGCATTGATGCCCTAGTTCGTACTTCTCACCACACTTGAAGCATAAGCCCAATTGTCTCCTCTACTCCATAGTTTGATTCTTGTTTACCCCTGCACTGGTAGCATTCTTTGCCCCTCCTTGATTTGTTGCCCCTGTTACAGCCTTGAGATTACCCTTAGACTATGCGTTTAGACCTTTACTAGGTTGCGACCAAGGCTATGTCCATGCCTCGTTCTTCTTGAATACAGCCTCCCATGTCAATTCTTGCAATCAGGACTTCTCTACCACTTGTTTAGCTGATGATGGCCCCAACATTTTTACCACTGATTGCAAATCATCTCTTAACCCGCTAATTAAACTCGACACAAAATAAGGTTCGGGCAAGCTCAGATGGGCCATTCCTATCAACACCCTCAATTCTTCGAACCTCCTGACGTAATCTTCCACCAACCGACCTTGCCTTAGTTTATTAAATTCTTCCACCATGTCTGCCATGCTCTTCTCACCAAATCGGCCACATAATTCTTTTGAAAATTCTAGCCAAGACACTGTTCCACCCTCATCTTGCTTCCAACCTTGATACCTTGCGTCAACAGTGTCATTAAGGTACGTTGTCGCCATAGTCACCTTTTACTCTTCACTGATCTGGTACAATTCGAAAAATCTCTCACAACGGTGGACCCATTATCTTGGTTTAACCCCCTCAAAGGTTGGAATTTTCAATCGGGGCATGGGCGTATAGCTAGAAACCAATGAAGGAGGACCCCTCACCTGATTTTCCCGCTCCCACATAGGCCTATCTTCAACAGCTTGCAGTCCATCCGTTCTGAGTAGAATACCGTCCCGGTCCAAGATCAATTCCGACCCCGTTCTTAGAGGAAAATCTGCCAGTAAACGGAATTGTGGCAAGGCAGACATGTTAAACATGTTGTCAATCTTTTCTTTTGCCAGTAAGAGTCCGCCCATTCTTGGCCCTTCTCCAGCTCTTGTATGCTATTCCTCAGGGCTGCCATATCCGCCCGACTTTGATTTTTCATGGCTGCCATGTTCTCCTGCATGCACGCCATACCAGACTCCAAAGCCTCCAAGCAAGACTCAAGTTGCTTCAAACGTGTACCCTCCACCCTGGCGTGAGTCGTTCATCACTCGTTACTGTCTTCTTAGCCAATTTCGACAATCTGAACCAATGCTCTTGCTTGTGTCCTTCAGTTCTTCCTCGCCTTGGATCGCAGCTCTTGCTCGCATTCGTCAATCAATTTTGCTTCTTGATTTCCGCTCGCCTGTTCCTTTACTCTACTTCATTGTCCAATTGACGAACAAGAATGTCTGACTTCCACTAAAGGCTTTGATCACCCTCAAGACCAATCGGCTAGTGCAATCACTCGGTTCCCGCTCACCTAGACCTTTTTCCACATCACGCCTTCCTTTCGTGTCAGAATCGGCCCCTTTGTCTCACCTAACCACACCTTGGGTCATGCCTGGGAGCTGCTAAGGATAAATGGCTCTAAATCTTCAAAGCCGACCCGATCAAGATTGCTTAATCTCGGACAATTACGACCGCTTTGGGTCTACCTGCACTACCTCAGACTTGATCGCTTCATTCCTGTCACTACCAAGCTTCGCCCTCAATTCCTACCCAAAATCGTCAGACGCAACTAACCCTCAAGAGTGTTGGAATTCAATTGCACCCAAAAAACCCTCGTCAGACTTCTGCACTAGTTTCGAACCCTTGGGTCTGGTCATGTTGCTTCCGTCGGACTCGCCTACCTGACCCATTTCATCAGTTGCCAAGAACGTCGACTCTGATACCACTTGTCAAGCCCTTAAATTATGGGCTTGACAATTTGAAGGAATTAGAGTAGAATTTCAAGAATAAGAGGTGAATTTGGGAAATAACAGATAGAATGAGGAAGAAAGAGAGATAGAACAAAGGGAGAGAATTTGAGAGAGATGGAACAAGAGAGAATTCAAGAGGGAACATAGGGATTCTTTTATTCCAAAGATGCCCTCTCCTATTACACTAGCTTTTTTATTATAGGCTCTCTTCTAACTAACCTACAACTCCCTAACAACATTAAGCTACCCTTATAACTCCCTAACAGCTTACAACAACAACCCCTTATAGTAGTTATAACCCCATTTGTCCCATATACCCCTAGGTTGTAACACTTTCTTGAAGAAGAGACCTTTCCTTGGAGTTAGTTTCAAATATCTCAAGATTCTACAAGCTGCCTCCATATGTTTTTCCCTTGGATCACTCATGAACTGGCACATAACACTAACTAAAAATTTGATATCCATTCTGGTGTGAGAAAATTCGGGACACTTCCTATGCTGTAAAAAGATGTGATGACCCGATGAAGTGTGCAAACTTGGTAAGTTTGTCCATTATCACAAATACATAGTCCTTCCCCTTTGACTTGCGCAACCTCTCAATGAAATCCATCGACATACTATTCCATGCTTGTCCTGGGGTGGCCAAAGGCTGCAACAACCCAGGAAGAGTCATTGTCTCGTGTTTACACCTCCTGCACGCATCACACTTCTTAACACCCCTGCCTTAAGCCTTGGCCAATAAAAGAGTTGTTTAACTCGGTGGTAGGTATTTTGTATACTTGAGTGGCCTCCTATGGGGGAGTCATGCAAGGCCTAGAGGATCTTATCCTTTAGCTAATCATCATCTCCAATCACCAATCTTCATTAGTACTGGATTATCCCATTGCTTAAGGTATATCTTTCCCTTCTACTAGAGACCAGGATGTGTTGTTCCAGTAATTCTTTCGACCATCCCCCCTTCTCATCACTAGTAATGATGTCCTAGTACCATTTAGGTACTACTCAAGTAATTGAGGCCAGGGCTCCTTCTTCTACACATCTATATAAGGCATCAACAACCTTATTCTCTTTTCCCTTCCGATATTGTATCACATAGTGTAGCCCCATAATCCTTATCATCCCCTTCTTCTATAGGTGGGTATGTAACCTTTGTTGCAACGAAAACTTTAAGGTCTCATGGTCAATCTTTATGATGAACTGACCCCTTTCTAGGTAATGCCTCCACCTATCCACTACAATAAGTACTACCAATAACTCTTTGTCATATATACTCAAGTCTTGGTGGCTGGGCGCCAAGGCTTGGCTAATAAATGCTAGGGGTCTCCCTTCCTGTGAAAGAATTGCTCCTACTCTATAGTTGTTTGCATCTGTTTCCAGCATGAAGGGCTTAGAAAAATCTCGTAGACCAAGGGTAGGTACTTCGCTCATCGCTTTTTTAAGCTTCTTAAAGGCTTCTTCTACCTTATCACTCCATTGAAATCCATCCTTCTTTAGCAGATCTATATGGGGTTTACTGATCACCCCATAGTCCCGCACAAATCTTCAATAGTATTCGGCATGTCCTAGAAAACCCCTCAAAGCTTTCACATTCGTTGGTCATGGCCATGCCTTCATAGCTGCCACCTTCTTTGAGTCAGTGCTCACCCTTGCACTGAATATTACATGTCCCAAATATTCCACCTGATGTTGTGCAAAGGCACACTTCGATTTCTTGATAAACAGTTGGTTGAATCTAAGGACCCTTAATGTGGTTCTCAAGTGTTCTAGGTGTTGTTGGAATGAATGGTTGTATACTAGGATATCATTAAAGAAAACTAAGATGAATTTCCTGAGGTATGGCTCCATGATTTGGTTCACAAGGACCTAAAATGTGGCTGAGGCATTAGTAAGCCCAAAAGGCATTACCAGAAACTCATAATGCCCACGATGTGTGTTGAAGGCTATTTTAGGAATATCATCAGGGTTCATGTGAATTTGGTGATACCCCAAACGTAGGTCCAATTTGGTGAATATAATGGCATGTTTCAGTTCACCAAGTACGTCTTCTATGATGGGTATAGGGAATTTTTTCTTAATAGTAAGGGTATTTAGCTATCGGTAGTCAACACAAGAACGCCAACTACCATATTTTTTCTTTACAAGAAGTATAGGGGATGCATAAGGGCTTTAGCTAGGTCTGATGATGGACTTTTGAAGCATCTTCTTAATCATCTTTTCAATTTTTGCTTTTTATTTGGGTGGATAACGGTAAGCCCTTATGTTTACTGGTTCAGAGTTGGGTTTAAGTGTGATGGAGTGGTCAAGGGATCTGTTAGGAGGAAGGGAGTTGGGTTCCACAAACAGGTCCTTGTATTTAACCACTCCATCACAGTTAAACCCAACTCTGAACTAGGTCAAAGTTGGGTTTATTTAGAGAATCGAGTTGGTGTACGATGTACCTTCCATTGAGGTTGGGAATGGCTGTTAGCAATCAACCTCAATTCTCCCCTCTACTCCTATCCTCCCTCCTTCTGTTCCACTACATGAATGGAGAAGAGTTGGGCCACATGTGCCCACTTGTTCTCGAATATCTTCTATAGCCTTTTCCCCGAGATCATTTTACATACCCTTGTCTCCATACTACCAGTAAGTGTCATTTGCCTTCCCTCTTTTTCGAAGGTCACCTTCATCCTATTGAATTCAAAGCTAATGGGGGTCACTCCTTTCATCCAATCCACCCTTAGAACAATATTACATCCCCCCAATTTGAGCAGCCTTAAATCAACCTCAAAGGGCTCACTATGCATTTCCAAGCAAAATCTCACACATGCCGATTTGCAGATCACCTTGTTACCGTTAGCCACTGTAACTAATAACAGTTGGGTTCCCGTGAGCTCACATCTCAATTTCTTGGTAGTGCCCTCATCTAGGAAGCTATGGGTGCTTCCATTGTCGATTAAAAATTTAAAACTGTTGAAATAATCCCCCAGCTTCGTATCACTCAATCACACTCTAATTCACAACCGAAACACTCCCTAAATCACTCACTCAAAGACACACACAAGATTGGCAATAAACCAGAAAACCGAACACAAACCAAACAATAAAGAACACCAAGAATTTTATCCTGGTTCGGTCTTTTGCAAGACCTACATCCAGACTGCTCTAGGCTCTTTATCTTCACTATCTTGAATGAACTTTGAAAGGATTACATGCACTAAATGATCTCTCCAGCCTTATACACAGAACTGCTGAGAGTTTTCCTACCCAAAATACAAAGATATACCCTCTAAGTACTCAAGTAGAACTAGCGCATACTCCTCTCTTCCTCTCTTCCTAAGACAGAATAAAGCTCCCCTAAAAACTAACACCCGACCTCTATTTATACAGCATAGAGGCGGAAACAAAAAGCTACTAAAACTATCGGAAGTTACAACCAACTAACCGATTTAACAAATCTGCTAACTAACAATTCTAGAAACAAACCTTCTAGAATAAAACAAGTGATATACAAATGCAATCAGCAAAAGAAAACAACTCTCTCGAGACATACAAGCTAATCTAATACAAGTGATTACAACAAATTCTCCACCCACTTGATTTGATTTGCTTCCTCAAGAGATCTTCTCCTGCTACCTGAATCTTCACATGCTGCTTTGATTCTGCTGCCAATCTGATGGAATCAATTTCAAAATATTCAAGCAATGCTTTAACTTTGAAACTGGAACAGCCTTTGTAAAAATATCTACTGCATTTTCCTCACTTGAAACTTTGGTTAGAATAACAGTTTTATTTTTAATAACTTGTCTGATAAAATGATATCTTATGTCTATATACTTTGTTCTTTCATGATGTGCTTGGCTTTTAGATAAGTGGATTGCACTTTGACTATCACACATCAATGTAGTCTTACATCTACACCTAGAATCTCTCCTACTAATCCTTTTAGCCATAAAGCCTCTTTAAATGCATCCGAAAGGGCTATATATTCTGCTTCGGTAATTGATAATGCTACCACATGTTAGAGACTTGATTTCCAACTGATAGTAGAGTTCCATAACCTAAACACATAGCCTGTTGTGGACCTTCTTTTATCGATATCAGCAGCATAATCTGCATCAACATACCCTAGGATTATAGGATGATCTTCTAGACTTTCACCACTATAGGACAAAGCATAATTAATTGATCCTCTAAGATATCTACACATCCATTTAACAGCTAACCAGTGGGGCTTTCTTGGGTTAGCCATAAACCGACTTATAATGCTCATTCCATGAGCCAAGTCGGGTCTTGTGCAAACCATTCCATACATTAAGCTGCCTACAACACTTGAGTATGGGATATTGGCCATCTCCTTCCTCTTCTCATCATCCTTTGGGGACTGTTCTGAAGACAATTTGAAATGAGATGCAAAAGGCACTTTAACAGCCTTTGCAGTTGACATTCCAAATCTTGATAATAGCTTTGCTAAGTATGTTCATTGAGATAGATAAATTTTTCCATGTTGCTTATCCCTAGAAATCTCCATCCCTAGGATTTTCTTTGCTTCACCTAATTCCTTCATCTCAAATTCAGCTTTCAGCCTTTGCTTGAGAAGCTGGATTTCTTTAGTGGATTGACTTGCAATAACCATGTCATCCACATATAGCAATAGGTGGATAGAAATACTAGGTGAGACATGTTTAAAATATATGCAACAATCATAAAAACTCCTTAGATAACCTTGATTTATCATAACTGAATCAAATTTTCGGTACCATTGTCTTGGGGACTGTTTAAGTCCATACAATGACTTTCTAAGGAGGCACACTTTCTCCATCTCTCCCTTAGCTTCAAACCCCTTAGGTTGGTCCATGAAAATTCTCTCTTCAAGGTCTCCATGAAGGAAGGCAGTTGTAACATCCAGCTACTCTAAATGAAAGTTCAATTTAGCTATGATGGCCAGCAAAATTCTTATAGAAGAGTGCCTTACTACAGGGGAAAAAACTTCATTAAAATCTATTCCTGGGACTTGGGTAAAACCTCTAGCAACTAGCCTAGTTTTAAACCTTGGCTTAGGGTTATCTCCAGCCCCTTCCTTGATTTTAAACAGCCATTTGCAGCCAACTACTCGCTGCCCTTTAGGCCTCTCCGCCAGCTTCCAAGTCTGGTTTTTCTTAAGGGAATTTATCTCGGACTGCATAGCTTCTATCCACTTATCAGCATCTTTAGAAGACACTGCCTGCTCATATGACAAAGGTTCTTCACTTGTTATTTCAGATGCACTAATTAGGGCATAGGCTACTAAATTTGAGTAGCCATATCTTTGAGGTGGCCTATGGGCTCTAGGCTACCGGTCCCTAGCCACACTATATCTATCCCTATTAGGTTGATCTTCTATGCTAGAGTCTATCTCACTGTCATCTTCATCTCCCTCAAATTGAGATGATTCATGGTTATGGTTATCTTCAGGATCTGGATTAGGGCTAGGATTTGAAGAATCAAACTCAGCTCCAGAGAAATTTTGAGGCAAACCTGGAGAGTTTTCTGAGAGCTCTACTAGGACTAAAACTCTATTTTGACTCTTATCTAGATGAGTTTTTATCTTCATATTCGTTCATAACAGAATCCTCATCGAATGTTACATCCCTAGTTATTATAATCCTTTGACCTTCAGATTCCAAATTCCATAGTTTATAACCTTTGACTCCAAATGGATATCCTATAAACAAGCATTTCTTGGCTCTAGGCTAAAGTTTTCCTTGCTTCACATGGGCATAGGCAAGGCATCCGAACACTCTAAGGTGGTCAAGGTTTGGCTTATGTCCTGTCCACCTTTCATATGGGGTTAAGAAATTTATAGCTGTAGATGGGGATCTATTTATAACATGGGCTGCTGTTGATACAGCTTCTCCCCAGTATTCTTTAGACAACTTTGCATAGTTTAACATGCATCTAACCCTCTCTAAGAGGGTTCTATTCATCCTTTTTGCAACACCATTTTGCCTAGGATTACCGGGTGCAGTTAGGTGTCTAATAATCCCCCCTTCCTTACACATTTGATTGAAATCCTTATTACAAAATTCTAACCCGTTATCCGTTCTTATAACTTTGATTTTCTTGCCTTTTTGGTTTTCCACCATAGCCTTCCATGCCCTAAATGTTTCAAATGTGTTATCTTTTGACTTTAGGACATATACCCATAGCATCTTAGAAAAATCGTCTATTATGGATAGGAAAAATCTTGAGCCACCATGGGATTCAGTTTGAGCTGGACCCCATAAATCTGAGTGAATATAGTCAAGGGGTTCTTTTGATGAATGTATAGCATTTTTACTGAATTTTACTTTTGCTGCCTTACCATATATACAAGACTCACACTTGCCTATACCTATGGTTTGACCTAAATCCAATATACCTTGCTTTGAAAGCTCTTTAAGGCCCTGCTCACTAATATAAGCCTTCCGTAAATGCCATAGAGTTTCCTTAGATTTGGTTTTAGGACTTATGGCTGCAGTTTCCCCACATAATGTGGTAGCCTGCAAAAAATAAATTCCATTTCTTAGCTCTGCCTTCATACATGCCAAGGACCCTTTAGTTATCTTAACTACTCCTTCTTCACCTTTAAACTTTAAGCTATTTCTATCCAGCTCCCCAAGAGAAACCAAGTTTCTCTTTAATTCTGGAATATATCTAACGGTCGTGAGGGTTTTAAGAGAGCCATCATGCAGCTTTAGCCTAATGTCTCCTATCCCTTTTACCTCACATTCATGGTCATTACCTAGTAAGACCTTACCTCTATTAAAGTTTTTAAAGTTTTGCAGCCAATGACGTTTAGGAGTCATGTGAAAAGAGCAGCCAGAATCTAAAACCCATTCTTGACTTTCAGTGCTTTCACTTACAACTAAAGCTTCAGAATTATCATAGCCATTCTCACAAAAATTTGCCCCTCCTCCTGAACTCTCCTTCTCGGCTAAATCCTTTTTCCTGTTAGGACACAGCCTCTTAATATGGCCTTCTTGCTGATAGTAGTAACACTTGATTGGTCCTTTCCCATTCCTAGATTTTGACCTTGACTTTCCCTTATTTTTCCGATCCTTTTTAGAGCTTCTTGATCTTACTGTTAAGGCCTCACCAGAGTTAGGTTTACTGTCCATCCTAATCCTTAATTTTTTAGAGTTTAGAGCCCCTATAACATCTTCTAAAGAAAGTTTGTCACTATCGTGTTGGAGAATATCCACAAAGTTTTCATAGGACTTTGGTAATGAATATAGAAGAACTAGGGCCTTGTCTTCGTCATCATATTTCACATCTATGTTTTCTAAATCTAAACATAGTTTGCTAAAGTCATCTAAATGCTCCTGCAATTTTTGATTGTCATGCATTTTAAGATTAAAAAACCTGGCTTTTAGGAATAACCGACTAGATAGAGTCTTCTTGAGGTAGAGATCTTTCAGCCTTTTCCAAATTTCCGCCGCCGACTTTAACTTCGATACCTCCCTTAAAACTTTGTCTCCGAGACTCAGAATCAGAAGGCTGTATGCCTTTTTCTTGATCTCCTCCTAAGCCTCCTTCTGCGCGGTAGTTAGAACTAGTGTCGCGTTTTCAGTTGATGTCTCGATTACCTCTGATTCCAGCGCCCCTTCTAAGCCTTGACTGCAGAGGAAAGCTTCCATCTTGATCCTCCATAGGCCGAAGTCATTGGTCCCATCGAATTTGTCGATGTCGTATCTTGCTGCAGTTGGTGCCATCGTGATTTGAGTCTCTAATTCTACCTCCTGAGGTTTCTTGAAGAATCTTGAATGCCACTGAGATTGAAGGCTCTGATACCACGTTGTTGAAATAATCCCCCAGCTTCGTATCACTCACTCACACTCTAATTCACAACCGAAACACTCCCTGAATCACTCACTCAAAGACACACACAAGATTGGCAATAAACTAGAAAACAGAACACAAACCAAACAATCAAGAACATTAAGAATTTTATCCTGGTTCGGTCTTTTGCAAGACCTACATCTAGACTGCCCTAGGCTCTTTATCTTCATTATCTTGAATGAACTTTGAAAGGATTACATGCACTAAATGATCTCTCCAGCCTTATACACAGAACTGCTGAGAGTTTTCCTACCCAAAATACAAAGATATACCCTCTAAGTACTCAAGTAGAACTAGCGCATACTCCTCTCTTCCTCTCTTCCTAAGACAGAATAAAGCTCCCCTAAAAACTAACACCCGACCTCTATTTATACAGCATAGAGGCGGAAACAGAAAGCTACTAAAACTATCGGAAGTTACAACCAACTAACCGATTTAACAAATCCGCTAACTAACCATTCTAGAAACAAACCTTCTAGAATAAAACAAGTAATATACAAATGCAATCAGCAAAAGAAAACAACTCTCTCGAGACATACAAGCTAATCTAATACAAGTGATTACAACAAAAACCATAAGTCTGCAGTCTTGGGCCTTCCCTTCTGCCTTAATGTCTTGCTATTAGTTAATCCCCTTAGAGCCTGGAGTAAGATCTCCACACTTTCTTCCCCTTCCATCTCTGCTAGCACCATAACTCCTTCTTCTACTACCTCCGCCTCTTCCTCTCCTTCCAGTAATAGGAGTTGTCTCTAACACTGATGTCCCAAAGTATATTTGTCCCTGCATCTAAAACACAAGCTTGCCTGCCTCCTCTGTTCCGTAATTCTTCCATTATTAACCGAAGCAGGGACAATGTCAGTTGAGTTACTCATTCCCTTCGTGCTCTGGGTATTCCTTCCATTCTCCCTATTGAATCCCCTATTACCAGCTTGAATGACCCTTGAATTCACTCCCCTCATCTGCCACCTTTGTTTCTTCATCAAAGCCTCAACCAACAACTCCTGCAACCGTGCACATTCAGCTACTTGTTCATAGTCTTAGGGTATAGCATTTTCACAATGAGTCTTAGCTCTTCACTTTAGCCACTCACAAAGCTAGAAACAAAGTACCCCATTGTTAAGTGTGGATTTAGAATCAACATGAGAGTTTTGAGCTCTTCGAATCTCAATTGATAGGATTGCACCATTCCCTCTTACCTTAGTTTATTGAACTCCTCCACTACATCCATCATATTTTGGTCCCCAAACCGTTCACACTAATCCTCCACAAATTCAAACCAATGACAATTCTCCTTATCTCCTATCCATCCTTGGAACAACGCATCTCCCGTGTCATTGAGATAAGTGGCAACAAGGGTAGCCCTCTGTTGTTCAGGTATGTTGTATACACTAAACATCCGCTCACACTAAACATACACTAAAGATAGGCGGGAGAATTATGATGATTATATTCCAAAATGATCATCAAGAGCGAGATCAATGATTATTTATACTGATCCAAGATTGGAAAGGGCGCCAATAGGCTGCCACAATTCAAATAATACATGAGTTTAAAAATAAGCTATAACTACCTAACTAAATTTCCCACTAGATACAATCTTATTGAATTTCCTGCCAAACCATTACACTATTTCCATGACAGTCTTTAGCCACATGTGAGTTGGTTTGGCTCAAGCAACTTCTTAAGGAGATTTGGAGATTCAAGGCCTATGTAATTTATTTGTGATAATCTAACAACCCTTCATATTGCCTTTTATCTTGTTTTTCATGAGTGAACTAAAAACATAGAGATAGATTGTCACTTTGTGAGACTGAAGTTGATTTCTGGATAAATTAATATCTCATTTGTTGGTTCTAATAACCAGCTGGCTGATCTTCTTAGGCATTATAGGTTCCATTGCTTGACAACATTTGCACCAAGCTAGGCACATATAATGTATATGCGCATGCTTGAGGGAGAGTGTTAACTTTACAGTGTTGTACATGCTTAGCCTTGTACATGGTTATTTGTTTTACTAAGTTGCGCCTTGTAGAGCTGTATATATATCTAACACATGAATAAAATATTCAACACCTTTTGTCTCTTCTTCGAAACACACACCAAGTCTAGTCATTTTAGATATATCATCAGTACAGGACAATGTTCTAAAACGCGCTAGGTGCTAGTTAGGCGCTAGACTGGGGCCTAGCGCCCAGGCAAGGCTTAGGAAAACTGCTATTTTTTATTTTTATTTTTTGTTGTAAGTTGGAAAGACAAGTGAAAAGAGCTGCAAAAATGATGAAAGAAGCTTCAAACCTAGAAAGAGTTGAAATCGAAGCTTCTTGGGCT
The DNA here is from genome assembly GCF_014633365.1 of Diospyros lotus. Taxonomy (NCBI): domain Eukaryota; kingdom Viridiplantae; phylum Streptophyta; class Magnoliopsida; order Ericales; family Ebenaceae; genus Diospyros; species Diospyros lotus. The sequence continues at coordinate 30,934,697 of NC_068349.1, forward strand.
TTGTTTGGCTAGGCTTTATTTTTGAGCTTTTAAGTTGGGTAGTGTTTAAGTTGTTTAAAGCGTTTAAGTTGAGTAACGTTTAAGCTAATAACGTGTTTGGATAAATGTGTTTTTAAGCTATTAGTTAATAGTTATATGTTTGGTTTGAAAGAGCTGATAAGTTATCAGAATGTGATAAAAAGATGAAAATAAACATGTTATTGAATAATACAAAAAAATGCATCAAATACTCATTTTTACTTTTATTTAATTATAAATTGTTGTTATATATATGTTAAAATTAATTAAAAAATATATTAATACAATATATATGTATATATATATGTTAATATTGTTGTTTTATACACACGCGCACACACGACGACGGGCAACGGCCGATGGGGGCGATGGGCGAACAAACGGCAACGAGAGCCGAGAACGTGGCCCTTCTCTGCTGAGAAGGGCGATTGGCGACGGCGATAAGAGAGAGAAATTGATGAGTTCACCAGGGACGAGAGAGAGAAATCAACAAGAGGATATAAAAGCGAAAGGGAAAATCCAAACGGGTGTTCGCCCCTGTGGCCAAGCGTTGTTTGGGCTTGATTAATCGGGCCTGGCGTGTAGGGGTTTCGATTTGCAGGAAATCATGATGGCCACCTAGGCTGTGTTTTAGAACACTAGTACAAGATGAATCTCATCATACATGTATTTCCACACAACATAGTCTGCCAAAATGAGTCTCTCATTCCTCTTGCTGTCATGGAGATGGATGTTCTACCTTGTTAACGTGTTAATTCCCATTTCCATACTCTTTGTTAACAATGGCCTGCAACTTTCCATGGAAAGGCATTTGGCCTGCCAAGGATGCCACGCCCCTGAGAATAATAGGGTTTAGTTGTTTATATTGTTGCACAGATTACAAGTGCAGTTCTTAAATATTATCTTATAAAGAGAATAATTGATTTTGTACATAAGCTATGTCCATTGCAAAAGCTGGGTCATTGAATCATCTTCTTCTCAATTGCTGATGAATCTTGATTTTCATCTCTCTTATTCTTGATATTGGATTGGTAAAGCCTGTTTTGTGGCTTTTCTGTTCCAAAAGTGGACCATCCATTTAGATTAAGCGTGGTATTTGGAAAGAGCAAGAGTTACTTTCCATTCACTGTTACATGCTTGTAGATACTGACTTTAAGACCACTGAGGAGTTTTGCTTCATTGCTTATAAAAATATGGGCGCTCCTTATTGGTCTTTTTATGTTTATAATACATATCACTTATCCAAAAATTGTATGTACACTGCAGCTCTCAAGATTGTACTATCAAAGTCTGGGAAACTTCACAAGGGAAGCTAATTCGTGAACTAAAGGTAATGAATTCATATTTTGTAGTTATGGTTGTATTGAGCCCGCATATTTCCTGTCAGGATAGACTAGGTGTTATATGGCTTATATATTAATCATTATTATATCTACCAAATGTTAGGAGACATCTGCACATGTCTTGCACATTAATCATTATCATGTATGTCATATATTAATCATTATCATATCTGTCAAACTTTTCTTGTTTAGTTATAGCATGCACGTTATTGATTGCCCTCATCAAAGGTGTGGGGCATGGTTGGGATATCTCCATGATCTTTCTGGTGGCATTTGAAGAATTTCATTTGTTGTCTTACTGTCATGAAAGTACTTAAGAGTTTAAGCAAACAACATTGTTAATTCACCTTTTTTGGTCACAGCAGTCTTGTAGTATATCATTGATCTTTGTGTTACATATTATTAGACTGCAAAGTAAATCTTGGGACATTGACATTGTCTCTTTGATTTATTCTATCATAACGTTTTTTCGTTAAGTATTTTTCCTCCTAATTTTAATGATCAAGTAATGTTCTAAGCTCTCTTTTGTTGCGCTATTAAATTGGTATCATTGATTTGCTCTAACATTATTAAGTTCTTACTTTCGAAAATAATGATGTTATCAATATGGCATACTAAACTTAGCTGTTATGCATTTTCCTGTATTTTATTTCTGGAAAAACTGCCACACTGACTACTGAACTCACCAATCAACAGAGCAATTCTCAATAACATGACAATGCTGCCTTCAGAACACAAACTCTAAAATAATAGCTGAACAATCCTATTTTAGATAACTATACTTCTTTATCACCTAAAAAATGTAATAATAATAAATAAATAAAAAGAAAAAAATGAAAAGGCTGAGGACCATTTTTCACTCTTTTAGCGAACCATTTTTGCTCCTATTTAAGGATTTTTCACTATTTTCTGACATCATTGTTTACTTAATAACTTTTTTGTATCTTCATTCTTGATTTTAGGGCCATGGGCATTGGGTAAATTCTCTTGCATTGAGTACTGAGTATGTCCTTCGCACTGGAGCTTTCGATCACACTGGAAAGCAATATTCATCTCCCGAGGAAATGAAAGAGGTATTTTTCATTGATTTAATGTTGTGATCTTTTTTCTATTTTTCATTGATTTAAATGTCAGGTCATCTTTTCCTATTTTTCATTGATTTTAAATGTCATGTAATCTTTTTCTTTCTCATTTTTCCCCTCAATTTTCTGATTTGATTGATACATACTCCTTGAGATTACGGGGCAATATTTATCATGTCCTCTTTTCTTTTCTTTTTTTCTCAATTTTCTTATGCTTAGAACATAATAGTGCTTAATTGTTCAACATTGTAAGCCGTATGACAAAGGTAGTCTTATACTCATCCAATAAAACTACCCTTTTAGCTTCAAAAGGATTGCTTTCATTATCCCTACTCATATAAATTATTGTCAGTAATTAACCTAACTGATCTAATCTAATACTGTTGGCAAAAAACATTCCCCTATGATCTACACCCTGTCTACCCATCATCTCCTTGCCTCCTCTCTATATGAGCATCCTTGGTCAAGACATCACAATCTCCTTATCCACCTTCTCTTGTTGCATCCTTGGTGGAGATGTCATCCTCTCCTCCCATCCTTGCAATGGCCTCCCAACTCTAACCCATTGAATTTGCCCTGCTGCTGAAATTGTTAATAGTCTTTAGAGCCATTTCCTTTTACATATGTGATATGATCAATTCTTTATTTGCGAGGATCTGAATGAGAAAAACTCTTGGCTAGTTTGTTTAAGCCTTTCCCTCCACTTGATGAGAAACTTAATGCATGATGAATGCATTTTCCTGGAAAGAAGCCCAGTTGATTTGAGTTGGTCAGTTGAACAAACAAAGATTATAGTTTGTGTGCCAATGGAAATCATGGGGACCTGTTCCCACTTTGGGCAGTTTTATGCAGCGGCAAAGAAGTGGGTATGATGGCAGTCAGGTTGCATTAAATTTCATTGTTTGGGAATGGTGGGGAAGTGGTGGCAGTGGATCTACTGGAGGTAGCTATAGTGTTCTTGGGTTAAAGAGACTATGGGCTTGGCAGAATTGTCAGTGGTGCTTTGGCAGAATTATGCAGGGTGTTGAGGTTATGATGAAAAATTTTAAATGTATGGGTTCATGAAGGTGGTCTTGGTGGTTCATAGAGGCTAGGAGGGTGGCCATGGGTTTCCAAAGGGGAGGGGGAGAGAGTGGCTCAGGACTGAACTTGGGATTGTGCTAATCTCATGGTGGTGGTGGTAGCCTCTTAGTGGACAAGAAAAAGGGTGATGGTGGTTTGTCACAAGGGACTGGAGTGATGTTAATGGTGGTTGAGGCATGGCTGTGTCGTGTGCGTACTCATATTTTTGTGTGGTTTAATGGGTGATTCACAAAGTTAATTTAGGGTCCCAGCTTTTATATTTTTCTGAAACGTTTTCAGTTTATCTTTTACAATTTCTCAGGTATTTGTGCTTCCTGATACTACAGGGGTGGAGGGTTGCATTGAGGAAATCATATGGTTTAGATTTATTTACATTAGTTTGTTAAATTTTCTTGATACATTTCCTTTCATTGCAAGCTCTTTTCTTTTATTTTTTTATGTGCAGAAATTTATGTCTGTTTAGTGTGTTAGGGATATAACCAAGATTTTCAGGACTCCTTTAAAAGTCGATGGACATGATAATATGATTATTTTGTATAATAATAAGAAAAAGATGAAAGATGAAAAAGAGATGATGGAATATTGATTGGGATATTTGAGTTTTATTTCTAGTTTAAATAAGATTTAGATTATATTTCAGTTATGTTACATATTTGATTTTTATCTAGTTGGTTAGCAATTTGATTTTTATTTTTAGTTGTATTAGAGTTATCTTGTAGAGAGATTAGTGTTATCTTTTAGTTAGTTATCCTTAATTGCCTATAAGTAGGCAACACATTGTAACCTTATTTTTCAGCTTTTGTGATTGAAATATTATTGATTTCTCTTTTCTTCTTCTTGGCTTCTTCTCTTCTCCCTATTTCTTCTTCATCTTCTTTCTATCTCTTTTCTTCTTCCCCTATTTTGTGCAATTTTGATTGCTGTTCCGCATCAAATATGATGTTATGAAATAAAAAAGAGAGAAAGAAATGAAGAAGATAGAAAACGGGAGAAAGATACTATTGTATGGGATAGGAGAAAAAATGAAGTGGAGATGGGAATAAGGTCAGAGTCAAGGAAAAGAGATGACAGGAACAATAGAAATGTAGAATAAAAGATAGTGGAGCAGATAGTATGCAACAGAGATGCAGGAAGAATCCAAGAGGGTAGAAACGAGAGAAGCCACTTGAGAAGAGAAAGATTAAGGTGAAGGAGACATTGGAGGGATTGTAAGATATTTCAACAACGTGAATTTTATTCATATCCAGGGGACCAAATTCATTTATGGCTATATAAACCTTTTGGTTTAAGAAAACTCTGATAACTCACATGAATCCTGTGAGACTCTTTCTACATGATATATATTTATGTACATAGATTTAATAGATCTTGGTCCTATTACCAAACTCACTGAAGTCCAAAAGAGAAAAACAAAAAATACAGCACAGGAACATTATCTAAATAACTTCTTAATTTATAATAATAACTTAAAACTGTTGATAAGATTATCATCTTCTTGTGGATCCCATCAAATTGGCTGCTTGAATCCCTTCTAGGAAATAAGATAGGCCTTTCTTGATTGCCAATATTGAGACAGTTCTTAGTTGAAGGATCTTTGGTCCAAAAACCTAGAACCAGTTGAAGAAATGTTCAATTAGATAATCCAGACAGGTAGAATGTGTTTGCCCCGGTCCTCCATGGGCTTCCTCCTGTCCTCCAATGTTCTGAAATCAATAATTATATTTTGGCTTGTTGAATATAGACGTTTCTTTTCATATTATATTTAGGTAGTCAGTAAGTTCTGCTATGTTCTGTCATTTTCATTTCCTCTCATGCAAACTGATACTGTATCCTCTTATTGGTCATACAGATGGCTTTGCAAAGGTATAACAAAATGAAAGGCAGTTCTCCTGAAAGATTGGTTTCTGGGTCTGATGACTTCACCATGTTTCTTTGGGAACCTGCGGTTAGCAAGCATCCCAAAACACGTATGACAGGTCACCAACAGGTACTTGGATTTTTTTTTTTTTTTTTCATTCTTACTATTTTGAAGACAAAACAGAGTAGTAGTACCTTACTCTAGACTATTTGCACCTGAAGCTTGTGCCACAAGTTGTCCATCTCCTCATCGGCAATCGGGGTACTATATTTCTTATAGGTATAGTGCATACTAATACCAGCGGGTGTTTTGGCACATCATTTTGGATTTATCAGCATATCTGTTAGAACTTAAAATACATTTTTTAATCTCCATGATAGGATATTATTTATTTTCACTATTTTTCAATATTGAATTTCGCTAGAATAATATAATAATTTACCAAATATAGGCATATACATAAAGTGACTTAAAATTCATATTTGCTATATGCATTCAATTTACAAGTATAAATCTTTTCAAAATTACTCCTTGTTATTGGTCGAGAAAATTTTATATTTCTAGCAATTAAAGATTTAGTTTAAAAGGTCAACTGTGTATTAAAAAGAAAGTACATATAAATATGTATAAGCAGAGAGATAATGATATAGAACCTTTTTTTGTAAATTGAAGGAGACAAATTAATTGACCTGCTATAACTCTTATTTTAAACTCAAAAAAGTGGAAAAAGGAAATTAAAAGAATCACCACTCGTAGGGTTGGCAATGGTTCGGTTTGGTTTCGGTTTTTGCCAAAACTATAACCAAACCAAATTTAAACTACTAAAACCAAAACCAAACCATTACCCATTGGTTTTAAAAATTAAAAACCATAACCAAATCATTCGGTTTCGATTCGATTTTAGTTTGATCCATAATCTCCCGCCATGTTTTATTTTTTTTAATATTTAATTAATTTTTTTATTAATAATTATTTGATTGATAAAATTAAAATAATTTAAGATTAGGTTTTATTTTTATTTGTTAATTACTTTATAAATGTTAAATATTTTATATATTTGTAATGCATTAGTTAAAATACTTGTAAAAAATTGCATTAGTCAATATATATTATGTGTATATATAATATATTAAATAAATAAATATATATTATGTATATGTATATTTGGTTCAGTTACCCACACATTCGGTTCGGTTTTGGTTCGGGTTTTGATTTGGATTTAGTGAAAACCATAACCAAGTCATTACCCAGTCAAACGGTTTTTAACCGCGTTGACCGATTCGGTTTCAGTTCGATTCCCCACGATTTTGGTTGCAATTGCCATCCCTAATCACTCATGCCTGGTACACATCAGCACAACCCAAAAATTTTGAAATAGGCTAGTACTAGTCTGTAAACTAACCAATACAGAATATGTTCATAGCTGTACCATCTTTTACCTGCGACAGCACTACAACTATGCTCAGTCTATTAGGAGCACAATCCCAACTCTCTCATTATATTGCATCATATTAAAGTTGTTTCCCATGTCTCCTTTTAGGTGATTTTCCCTGCTCAGCTCCCCTTCCCCACCTTCTCCCTTTTCTTTTGGTGATTTATGCTTTTAACTTAAATATAAATGGCATCAGCCCTGCACACAAACTGACAGAGACGTCAGCTGCTATCTAGGGGGACAAAGCAACTAAACAGTGATCCTAGGTAAAAGTGTAGGGATGGGGACGTAGGATTATGTCTGTTTTTGCATTGAGAATTATTCTTGTTCTAGAATGTTCGAAATCACATGAATTTGGCATTTTCCTTCTTCAGGTTAGAACTTACCATAGTTTTCCACAAAATGTAGTAAAAATTCATACGACTCTTTTCTTGTTATTATCCACAAAATATCAAGTGGGAAGAAAGAAGAAAAGCAATCGCAGCTGAATGTGTCCTTTGCTTTTGGTTTCTGTAGTATGAAGATATTCCCAGTATAGCTATCATGATGACACAGGACCATCTCAAGGAAGATTTGAATGGATTAATCGTGGTGTAGAAGTAGATTTTAGATGTGTTTATATTTGTGATTATGTTGGGAAATTGTTTCTTTAATTTCTTGTATTTGTGGGTAGTTTTTATTTTATGTTGGGCTTATATATATGTCTGTATTTTGGATTGTGAGGCAGTTATCGATGCAGTTTCTGATATTTTCTCTTCTCAGCTGCTCCCTTCTCTCTCTCAATTTTCTGTCTTCTTCCTTTTCTTCTTCTTCTCTGTTTCTTCTTCTTCTTTCACTCTTTTTCTCTCTTGTCTTCTCCATTCTCTTCTGTCCTACATCAGTTTGGTATCAGAGCCAAACATCACTCCATAACAATTCTGCATCAGTTTTCTTCACAAAAACTGTCAGTCATCAACATCACTGACTGCAGCTTCCATTCAATTCAGTCTTAGTCAACAACATTCCAGGCCACCAGATTTTATTAACAAAGCCATATTCTGGGAACCATGCTCAATTACCCAGTAACGGAGCATTGGAAGCCCGACTGACACTCATTCTTCTGCCAAGATTGGCACACTAAGTCGCTGTGTCAAAAGTGAAGTGGAAACAGTCTCACCAACATGTTCGCTGATGTCAGAGCCATTGCCGAAGCCTAGAAGACTAGTTGCTGCTACCTTCGTTGCAGTTGTCTTCTTCGTTCGTTGCCAGAGATCTCATTATCAGCTCTCAGTGCCTTTGTTAGTGTTGCTGCTGTAGTCAGAAGTCTTCACTGCTGCGAACCCACAAAATTTCCGCTGCACTCTCTCCTTTGCTCAACTGTCAGAAACCCACTTTCAAATTTAACCCTAACCCATATTCAGACTTGACCCAACCCATTTTAAAATGCAATACCTGTTCCAGCAACCTAATTTCTGTTTCACCCTAATCCAATTAAACCTGACCCCCATCCAATTTAAAACTCATCAAACCAATTCCTTAAAACCCAAATCCCACTTCATGCAAACTAAACTCAACCACAAATTCACTGATCCAGACATAGCCCAAGCCATCAAGCAAGCTTTTTGGTGTTTTATTTTAAGGATTGTCATAATTTTCCATTGGAACTTGATTAATATTTATATGATTAGGAAAGTTTTATAGAATGCATGGAACCAAAAAAAAACTTAATTGTGTGACCACCAAGCTTGTGCTACATGTTAGCTTTCCCATATTGCCACATAACTTATTCTTTCATGATTTTGCCATACCTCAACACTTGCATTTTCTTGTTTGAATGTTTGCATTATACACATATGACATGTTATTTGCATTATTTTCCTTAGTTTGCATGAGCATTACAGTAGCTTATGTTTGCATTGTTTCTTTGTAGTTTAGCTTACCTCAATAATTATACATTTGTTTTGAAAAAAAGGAAAAGAAAAAAAGGTGCAAACCAAAAATCAAAATTCCAATCCACCCCAACCCTCATCCAATGATTCCCAAACATTGAAGGTCAGTGTTGTCCTCTCACCTTGGCACATTCCAAGAGTCAGTGGATCACAAGTTTCAGCATCTTAATGACCAGTGTGCACAAATTCTTAATTCTTAGGAGAAAGGTCTGTTTGAGGAACTAGTTCAAAGTCTAAGCATAGACAAGGTACACCCTCTATAGTGTTAGTGCAAGGTATCTATGGAAAAATATGGCTTACTTTCTCATTGAACTGGAAGATACATATATACACATAGGATATCTACCTAACTATGGAAACAAATCTCCTAATTGAGTAATCTTCTATTTATGGTAACATAGATATGATCATATCCTAATTACAACTTTTAAATCCACAAAATATTGACCAATCACACAAATAATCAAAGTCTCGATTCATGACACTCCCTCTCAAGCTAGTGAATAGACATTGTCCATTCCCAGCTTGGCTGTAAACTTGTGAAAAACCTAACTATTGAGTCCCTTAGAATATTAGCTAATTGTGATTCACTTGATATATAATATGTGCAGATAAAACCACTGTCCAATTTGATTTTAATAAAATGTCAATCCACCTCAATGTGTTTTGTCCGGTCATGTTGCACAGGATTGTGTGCGATGTTAATGGCCGACTATTGTCGCAATAGAGCTTCATAGGATCATCTCACTTGAGTCTTAGATCTTCTAGAATAATCTTTAACCACAACAGTTCACATATCCCCTGTGCCATTGTCCGAAATTCTAATTTTGCATTTGATCTTGCCATGACAAATTGCTTCTTGCTTCTCCAAGTAACCAAGTTTCCACCATAGAAAGTATAATATCCCATGGTAAATCTTCTATCAATCACTGATCTTGCATAATATATATTAGTGTAGGCCTCTAAAGTGAGTTTACCTCCCTTTTTGAACAAAATTCCCTTTCCTAGAGTACCCTTGAGGCAATGTAAGATTCTATAAACTACTTGCAGGTGAAGTTCCTTGGGTTCGTACATGAATTGACTCACTATACCAACAGCATAATTATATCCGGCCATGTGTGAGATAGATAAATTAGCCTACCGACTAACCTCTAATATTCCTCTTTGTTTGTGTCTCTATCTCCCTTAACTTCACCAAGTTTGTGAGTAGGGTCAATTGGAATGCTTGATGGTTTGTAGGCTGCCAAGAGATTTTGCAATTCTTCTCCCGAGCCTATACTGTCAGTTCTCACAAACGGAATTTCCATTGTGCTACTGGAATCAGTTGAATTCGGAGTAGGGTTAGGTTTAGGTGTAGTAGACCATTCTGTCGCGGGGGGGGGGGGGGGGAAGGATCACTGAAGGCCTTAACTGTCCCAAGAAAGTGGTGATAATGGAGGCCTGAGAATGGCAATGGAGGAAAGAGAAGAAAAGAAAGCAAGAAAGGCAATGAAGGCTGGAAAAAAAAAAAAAAATGACCTAGAAAGATGGCTCCGATACCATGTCAAAAAGGACTTTGAAGAAATAAACTTTCTTAATTTGGGAAACAATTGATATTCAATGCCAATCAATCAAACTGATTGAATCATGTCTGAGATTCTTCCCACTCATTGACAAAGATTTCTAGCCGATGGGGATCAAATGATGGTGAAAACCAATCTACAAAGAGTAGTTAAGAATAGTTGTTAAGTGTTTCTCGAACGAATCCTGTTGACAATGTCCATAGGTAGTCGACAGTTCGACAGAACCAGTTGACAGTTTTATAAAACTTCCGACTGTTCGCAGAAGCTAAGTCGATAGAGTTGGCTTGAAGGCCAAATGCAAAAAGTATGAAATGGGTTAGTTGACAGTTTCAAAGAATCTGTCGACAGTTTTTAGAAAAATATTAATCCAAAGAGCTTGAACTAAAACCGGTTGAATAGCTTTGAGGATTAATTGATGGTTTATTCCCTAAATGTTTAGAAACTAGATTTCAATGTTCAAAAACACTTATGCATTTTTCTTTCTTTTAAAAATATTTTCGCTAGATTTTAAAGTTTGACACAACACTTTAAAGTTGTTAAGGTTGTATTTTATTTACAGTGATTCGTATTCTTCGATATATTAAGGTTGTCCCCAATTAGGGTGTATTGTATTAGAATCATAGACACAGCCGGATTGTGGGATATACGGATGCTAATTGGGCAAGATCACCTAGTGACAGGCAATCCACATCTGGTATTGTATATTTGTGAGTAGAAACCTAGTCTCTTGGAAAAGTAAGAAACAAGTTGTTGTAGATCCAATGCAGAAGTTGAATATAGGGCAATGGCCGTAACATGTGAGCTAATGTGGCTAAAACAATTAATTGAGGAGTTAGAAATTACGCAAGTCAAGTCTATGCAATTGATTTGTGACAATCAGGTTGCAATGCATATTGCTTCTAATCCTGTGTTTCATGAGAAAATCAAGCATATTGAAATTGATTGTCACGTTGATTTGCTCACCAAACCACTTAGAGGTTCTCGTGTAAATTACATTTGTACTAAGCAGTGCATGATCAATATATATGCTCTATTGAGGGGGAATGTTAAATAAGATAAGTAAGGGGTATTAGTGTAATTAGCTTAAAATACTTGTATATATATTCCCTTGTATTATACACTTTTGGTAGAATACACATTATTTTATTTACAAAAGCCATCAATTTTCATTCATTGATTCATAAAAAAACAAGTTCAAAATCGTTTTTTAAGTGTTGTTCAAAATATTTTAAATCCAAGATTCAAGCAACACTTGTTAAAGTTATTAAAGTTTTGTGTGAAACACTCATTATCAAAACATCATCAAGATCAAACCAACACTCCCATGAGAAAGGTGAGCTATTAGATGAATATTCTAATGTCATACCTAATGAGTTACCTAATGAGCTTCCGCCTATGAGAGACATCCAACATGCTATTAATCTAGTTCTCAGTTCCCAATTTCCTAATCTTGCCCACAATAGGTTGAATCTTAAGGAAAGAGCCGAATTAAATAGGCAGGTAGAAGAACTTTTAGGTAATGACTCTCTTAGACATAGTCTTAGTCCTTGTGTGGTCCTTGTCCATTTGACAACTAAAAGGAATGGATCTTGGAGGAGGTGCATGGATAGCTGAGCCATTAACAAGATCATCATCAAGTATAGGTTTCCATTCATAGACGAGAGGATATGCTTGACATGTTGGCTAGTTCTAGCTAATATTCCAAGATTGATTTGCGTAGTGGTTACCATCATGTTAGGATTAGACTAGGAGATGAGTGGAAGACTGCCTTAAAGACCTAGGATGGAATTTTTGAGTGGTTAGTCATGCTTTTTGGGCTTGCCAATGCTCCTAGTAATTTTATGAGGATCGTGACTCATGTTCTATGTCGTTTTATAGGGAAATTCCTAGTGGTCTATTTTGATGACATCTTGGTCCATAGTAGGCCCAGAGAGGAGCATTGAAGTCATCTTCCTTAGGTATTTGTTGTACTTGGAGAAGACAAGTTGTATGCTAATATGAAAAAGTATAGCTTGCAATTTTGTGTTCTCTTTTTAGGGTTTATTGTGTCAACCCAAGTTATAGCTTCTGTTTATGGATGATGAGATCCAGTTTCTATGTGGAAGAACCCTAAACCCTAAGCCCTTACCCAGGCACCTTTGAGCCTCTTCTTTTACACCAGGGTTCTTCAACATATTCTCCAGTTCCTTGTGCTCCTCTTCCCTCAGTCTTAATAATTTATTTCTATTATCCTGTCATATCAAACAAATGACTACTATATGAAAGCATGTTCACAATGTAATTGCCCATTACTCCATGTTATGCCTTAAAAGTTTTGGTTCTCAATATCCAACTAGTATATATCTGTGCAGTTCCCTACTCCATAATAACATAAAAGAAAACACTTACAAGCATCACATGTGCATGCTACCCTAGTTTAAATCAAATGAGAAGGGTACGTATATATTGTTTTTGAGTGGGTAAGCTTCTTTTTTATACTAAGTGGGTTAACTTCCTAACATAGATGATGGCATCTAGACCTGTTTAATATCATTTTGCAGCCTTTGATTAGCTCATTCTTGGCTTATAGACTTGCAGATAGCCAAGGTTGCACCCCCCACCTATGACACTTGAGCTAGAAGTTAAGTGTCTGACAGAGGTCACTCGTTGGTTGTCCCTCTCCCCCTCTCTTCATATTGAACAGCAACAGCTACTTTCTAATTTGGAATTATGGATAGCATGTGATGCTATGCCACATTGTACGTTACTGATTAGATGAAAACTAATCAGATTTTAACTTGGTTTTCAGAACCATCTCATAGGCATAAACCTGAGAAACTTCAATGTTTACTTTTGTACTATTCTCTCTCTCTCTCTCTCTCTCTCTCTCTCCCTAACCCACCCCCCCACCCCACCCCACCCAACACACAAAAAAGCAAAAGGAAAACAGTTCAGAATTACATGTAACATGTTCCAACATGCCACAGTAAGCATTATTGATTAAATGAAAGCTGATCAGATTTTAATTTGGTGTTTTTGGAGCTGTTCTATAGGTTTAGATGTGAAATTTCACATTTACTTTTGCCTCACTTTTTCTTCATTTTCTTCAAGCTCACTAGTTGACCTTTAAGATTTTTGGTTTCTGCAGCTGGTGAACCATGTTTACTTTTCTCCTGATGGACAATGGGTGGCGAGTGCTTCATTTGACAAGTCTGTCAAGTTGTGGAATGGTATAACAGGAAAATTTGTTGCTGCTTTTCGTGGCCACGTGGGACCTGTTTATCAAATAAGGTCTGAATCATTTTTACCATGTCTTTTACCCTGTGTCTCTGGTTTCTGTAGAACTGATCCTCACATTTCATGTTGTTCTGCAGCTGGTCTGCTGACAGTCGGCTTCTTCTAAGTGGGAGCAAAGATTCCACATTGAAGGTAATATTATGAGTATGGTGTATTTATTGCGGATCTGCATGGTAGATGCATTCTGGTAAATCAAAAATTGTAGATAAAGAATTTCAGAAACCTTCCTTGATTTTTCTGTTCCATCAATTGTGACTGTACGTCACATTTCTTGTGTAAAATGAAGTATTATTGATTACTTGAACAATGGGGAATTTACTTTGACCGCCCAAGTTCCAAGTTACCACACGAAAATTCCTTATGCAATACTTTATTGAACAGTTAAGGTAGCCTTACAGAGCCCTTGTTTATGCTTTTGTTATTGTGTCAGCGGTAGTTTGTTTAGATCCATCAGACCATTTTCCCTTGGTCATGCAATCTTCCATTTCTTGACCTCTTTACCTCCCGGTAGGTCTCGTCCTAGTCCTATACTGGAGTCGTAGGAAACTGCTGATATATTTCCTTTTACTTGAAATTCAATTTGCACACTGGCTGGCGTCTCTAACTGAATGAGATTGTCCATCTCCAGGTATGGGACATCCGTACACTGAAGCTGAAGCAAGACCTGCCAGGCCATTCTGACGAGGTAATTTTTTCTCTTAAAAGCTATTACGTGGTGGACATTTTGCTGATTACAATAGTAGTGACTGCTTGCCGCCCACTATGGAAAAGGTTTTCGCTGTCGACTGGAGTCCAGACGGTGAGAAGGTAGCATCTGGTGGTCGAGATAGGGTTTTGAAGTTATGGATGGGTTAAGAAGAAGAATATGTGGAAGAGATGATGTATTTACGATAAGAAGAGTGGATTGGTGAAATGAGATGAGATCCACAGCTTGACCCTAATGACAGCCGCCAGCATAGATACATTCAACGAGAAGACCACTCTCTTCAGATTTTCCTTTTCCATTACAGTTGTGTTGTTATGAAACAAACTACTCACCAGTTGCCAGTAAGGTGGTGATTGTTGAGGTTTGATTTTGAAGCTCTTTTATGGAATATAAATTATTTTAGGTAGAGTTTGGGCAAAGTCTTTTGAGTGTTGAGGGGATATTGGAAAATTGTCACTTCTTGTATACAATATATAGTTAGTTGAGCTGCAGCAGCGTACCTGCATGTGTTTAGTTAGTACTGAGTAATGAATGATATTAATTGTAGAAATATAATTTGGGGTTTAGTTTTCATTTTCATGTATTTATTGGTTGGGAATGGGCAGTTAGAATTTTGATGCAAAAGGGTCACTATTTAATATTAGAGAACAAAAATGCCCCAAATATTCAACTTGCAATCGCCCACTGCAACATGTTACATGTATTAGGGTTTCTGCGCTTAGGAGTTATCAGATTTGAAGAATTTTAATGTGTCTAAACAAGTCTTTAACTTAACATACCTATCAATAATTATTAATTGGCCAAGAAGACTTTTCCAAGTCTTCTTGTCGCCAGTACTCTATAGAACAATTTAATATTTTCAGAAATGTCTCCTGCATTCCTTTCCACATATATATATTATTTCAGAAAAACTCAATTAGTCTAATCAATTATTTTCTAAAAGTATATTTGATTTATATATTATTAATAGAGTAAATTGCACTCAATACCTTTGAATTTCACTAAGATTATGTTTGATTATATTATTTAGAATTTCATTTTAGGTAATGATTGCCTAGAAAATAAAAATTATTCCACTCCCTTAAAAAATAAATTTCAAGGAAAAAAATTTTAAATATATGTACCATACACATTTTCTATAGAAAAATTAAGGGTTTTTTATTAATTTCATAGAAAATATGTGTAATAATTATATATGATTAGATATTTTCTATGAAAAACGTGTATTATCAAACACTCTAAATTACATTGTAAATTAATTTTCAGAAGTTGTGTTGAATTCCTTCTGGTTAGATAGATGATATAAAAATATGGATATCAAGCGTTAGAAATTTAACTACAGAGAGGAAAATGTTATTTGCACAATCGTTTTGACAATTGATTGGACAATTCAATTTATCTTGAAATTTTGGGATCAAAATATCGCAATAAATTGACCTAGAGAATCAATAATTTGAATACCTACTCATTTCTCATTCATTCTCTCTTTCTCTCTCTCTCTCTCTCTTCGTCTTTTCCCCTGCCAGTGTTGCCGGCATCTCCACCCATTGTTATCACTAACTTCACCTCCACCCGCCCCTCGCCTACTCTCTGTCTCTCACTCTTTCTCTTTCACCTACTCGGATCGACCCCACCGACGTCTCCTATTCCCTTCGTTGTCACCATCATCTCTTATCCATGTCGCTGTTGTCAGCATCTCCTCCACCTGCCCCTCTCTCTCTCTCTCACCTACTTGAACCGACCGCATTTACTACTGCTAACGTCTCCTTCTTCCTTTGCTACCACTGTTGTCTCCTCCCCCATTTGTTGTCGACATCTCATATTGGAAGGATTTTTTTTGTTTTTTGTTTGTTGTGTGATTTTTAATTTTAACTATTGTTTTTGTTTTTTTAAATTAAAAATATAAGCACCAAAAATATATTTCTGTAATGTTAATAATGAGAATAGGATAGTTTTGAATTATATATAAAAATCATATTTTTATGATATTTTAATTTGGGTCATCTGAATTTAAATACAAGACAATTTTAAAAAAATAATAATTTTATTAGCAAAGTATTTTTGAGAGTTTTTTAAATAAATTATTGATTCATTTGAGAATTATTTTCAACCATATAACACAATTAGATACATTGAAGTTAAAAAGTTAAATTCATCTTGCTTATAAACACAACTGTAATTAGGGGTGTGCAATCGATTATAATCAAACTGAATCGTTCGAAATCACTAACTGAACCAAACCGAACTGTATGCAATAATCGAACCGAACCGACCAACAACAACAGTATAACCAAATTGACTGAAAATGAAATAAACGAACTCCAAAATGTGCTAACCGAACTGAAGTAATAACCAAAGTTTTGCCTAAACTACTAACCAAACCGATAACTAACCACTATATAATTGAACTGAACCGGCTGGTTCAGTCAATTTGTTCGGTCTAACTGACCTTTTGAATAGCTAATGTACCTTCTAAATTGTCCTATCTAATCGAATTGGGAAACAAAGCATCTAACCTCTTAGAGTCTTAGGCAACAACCATATTCCTAAAATTTTCAATGGGAAAGAAAGCATAAATAAGTGTCAAACTTCTATTCTAGGAAATAAATTTCTATTCTAGGAAGGAAAGCATAAATAAGTGTCTCTAATTGTAAATTGCTCACACTAGCTGAACAAAATACAATTTCAGAAAATAAAAGTACTTAACATCAAGGAACTAAATACATACCACTGCACTGTTATAGTCAAACTCCTTAAAGGATGCTTTGACATTGAAGTTGCCAAGACCAATAGCTGGTAAATTAACATTAAATTTAGGCCACTACAAACATTTAAAAAGATCATCAATGCCATTCTCCAGAACATCACTGACATGACAATTAGAGACAAGAAACAAAACAATTTCATTAAATTTATGGGTAAAGATATGCTGAATATCCACGTATTCTATTCCATAATTAGAGTATAAAATTAACAAAAAATGTAATAAACAAATACATTAGTAAAAGGCCGAATTCTAACTAAGTCAAAAACACATGCACACACATACACACAGTACATGCATATTTAGACAAATAGAGGGAGTGCTTGCATAGACAGACTGATTATTCAAGATTTATAATGCTCAGTAATCTACAAGCACAAAAGTATATTTATGGTGAAGGAATGAAGGATAATCAATACAGTAGTTTGGCTTATGTAAGAATAGGAAAGTTGATTATTTTGAAAAATGTCTGGTCCCCAAATTCTTGTTCAATCATCTTGTAGTTCTACCAAGTGATTGCTTCTTCTACTCCCTAAGAACTAAAATGACCATCCCTTTATGAGAAACCTAAGATGATATAATTAAATTACCTCTTCATTAGCTCTTGTTATTTGCTAGATCAGATGGTCCTCCATCTTCATTAGCTCCTTTTACATCCCTGGGCTTCTTCTCCACCTTATGCTCGCCTCCCACTTTCTCAGCAATGGTTGTGTTGACTCCACCATTAGCCCCACCATCCCCTGCACACATATACATATATAAAAGAATATGTGCGAATGTCATAAACATTAGCAAAGAGCATAGCTTTGCTATATATTCACTTAATTAAGAGACCATAATTAATATGACCAGAAATCAGGACACAATGTACCTTGGCATGCGGAATGTCACCTGACATTTCCACTCGACTCTTTCACAGTTAATAAACGATTTTCTCCTTGGATTCGACAACTTCTCACAGAGCTTCACAAGAGTTAAGAGCAATACCCATGTTAGATAACGAAAATTATTCTGTAATAAAAGTTTTACATACAAATACAAGTGAAATTTCATTTAGTAAGATTTCTTTTCACACTTACAAACTATCACTACAAGAAATTGAGGGATTTACCCACACACCTAAATGTGGGTAAAAATCACCTTATGTGTCAATTATAATTTTTCTTCACACATAATGCAAATGTCAAGATATGTGGGTAAAAGAGGGTTAGAAAATAACTTTTACCCACACATATATTCATGTGTGGGTAAATCTTAATATATTACCCATACATATATGTGTAGATAAATATTTCTATATGTGTAGGTATTTTTATATCAGGAAGTTATAATTGTGACGTGGCTGATGACGTGGTTGATGATATGGCTAATGATGTGGTTTTAATTGGATGATGATGTGGCATGACACGTGCATTTGTTTATGTGTAAGTAAAGTTAAGATTATGTGTGGGTAATAATATTAAAAATATTTTTTTTATGTGCGAGTAAAAACGTTATGTGTAGGTAAAAAAAATATTATGTGCGGGTAATAATTTAAAAAAAATTTAAATATGTGTGGCTAAAAAAAATTATAATGTGGGTAACAAACATATTATGTGTGGGCAATAATATAAAAAATAATTTTTGTATGAAAGGATAATTTCCATGTGTGGCTAAAAAACATATTATGTGTGGACAAAGCTAAAATATTATATTTAAAATTTCAATTGTTGCACATAAAAAGTCAAAATAAAAAGTCATCTATTACGATTTAGTTCAAACATATACGCACATAAAAAGTTATAAAGTCACAAAATAAGCATAAAATCATAAAGTCACCTAAAAAGTTCAAACATTCTTGAAAAAAAAGCATAAAACAAATTATTAAATCTTATCGTCAAACTCCTCTTCAGCAGAATGGAGGGAAGGGCTAGAGCTAGATGGGTCGAGGCAGGATGGATTGAGGCGAGATCGTCTTAAACTATGATCCGATGATACATGTGCAGTAGACGGAGGAGGCATAATATTCTTTTCAATCAATACCTGCCGCAACAGGTTCACGTCTCCCTGGAGCTCTTGAAAAAGAGACTTGTACCGGTTCAAATCATCAACCAATTGTTTGTAAGTTGGACGACTAGACTCATCACTAGTGCATGTTGTCCCAAAAGTACTAGGAGATTGCCCCTAACCAAACAAGCAAACAGATTATCGTCCAAGAACCTTTTCTAAGATATCCTTATCAGTCATTTTATCTGGAGGATTATCTCGCCTCAACTACATCATTTGTTCCTGTAAAAAAATATAACATATTCTTAATCAATTATTTTTAAATTAAAAATATAGTCTCAATTATGCCAATATAAAGCAATTGAATCATCAAAATCGACCATAATTTTTCACAAGCATACCCGCTCAATGCTATTCATGCCACTGACAAAGAAATATGATGGAAAATCCAACAAATGCTTTCTACTTAAGTAACAACTAGCAACAACTAGATCTCCACAATATGATGAAATTCTATATTGTTCAAATTCATTCAGAGTTACAAAGAAAAATTAATCAATCCCTTCACACATCAACTCCCCCCACCTTTCAAAAAGCATGGCAAAAATACAAAGAAAAACTAGAAAAGAAATGAAAATGAAAGTTTTAAGATCAATCTGATTCCAAAAAAAAAAAAATTCCCAATGCATTTCTCCTTTCCTTTTTCTTTTTGATAACTTTCTTTACTCCTACAAAACACTTATCCTTGATTGAACCCAATACTCTTCACAAGATACCCAACATAAGCTCTTCAATTAATAAAAATAAAACTATGCAAACCAATCTTCCCTGATTTGAGCTTTTTCTTCCCCTAATCCAGAGTAAAAATAATATACTTACATATTTAGTCTCTAACTCTGAAGACGACCAACCGTGTTCGGAATCCAATGTCGAAGATGCCAAGTCTCAATATGTCCTGTCGAGCCATCCAAGTTAGTTCCACGAACAATGTGATGACGCGCAGTACTCCTCGAACCATTTCTAGATTCCCACTTTCGTTTTGCATGAGAGTTGGCATTCTTTTGTGCTCGTTCCTTTAAAAATTAACAATTCACTAATAAATATATATTTTCATTAATAAGAAAAGAGAATCTTGAAAAAAAGTTATAAGCATTACCATAAAAACAAGATTTGTCCAAAGATCACAAAGGTAATCCCAATCCTCTTGGCTCACTTCCTCATAGCGTTTACTTTTGGCCTTAATTGGATCTTTCTCTCCTCCAATTTCTTTGAAGTAAGCATGTAGCTTATATTTGTGGCCTCTCCAAAATCGTTGCATTTGTTTATCGATGACCTTTTGGACATTCTTATCCTCAATGTTGATATCAAAAATAGTCTAAAAAAGAAAAGAAGTCATATAATGTTAGCAATAAGAAAAAACATAAATATACAAAGTAAAAGTAATAAAATGATGATTTACTTACAAGAAGTTTGTGACGAAGCGGTGCCCTAACTGTCGAAGGTACACATCTCCACTCCTTATATTGAAAACTACAATTCTTACGTACAATGTATCCAATTTCATTATTAAACATCTCTGCGTTGTCACAAATAGCTTGCATAAGAGTAAAATTGAACTCCACAGTCAATCTTTCCTTAGCATGTTTCTTCACCTTCCGAGCACGTTGTCCATAAGTACTCCTACGTACATTTGAACCTTCAGGTACATCCACATCCACATCTGCAGCTATTGA
This sequence comes from Diospyros lotus, assembly GCF_014633365.1. Lineage (NCBI taxonomy): Eukaryota > Viridiplantae > Streptophyta > Magnoliopsida > Ericales > Ebenaceae > Diospyros > Diospyros lotus. The sequence continues at coordinate 30,955,468 of NC_068349.1, forward strand.
TCAAGATGAGGTGTGCACATTCACATCTGCAGCTAAATATGTTAGACACAGAAACTGATTGAATTTTAACTTTGTTATACTTTAGTTTAATCATAACTCAAATATTAATTTCTTAGAACTAGAAACTGACTTTGTTATACTTGAAAATTTATTATATGAAACCTAACATTATAAGAAAATAAACTCATAATAGAATCAACAATACATCTAAATGCAGCAAATCAGATTGTGATAGTTAGCAAACCAGAATGTGCAACAACTGATAGAGATGGGATTGTAATAGGCTCTACTGACGGAGATGTAGTGGGGGCAACAATAGGCTCTGTCTATCCTCGCACCTGTCCTCCTATATAAAAATGAATATGTATGTAAGCACCAAAGATAAATGTTGGAAAAATAATGAAATTAGCTATAAATCTAAATGCAGCAAACCAAAATGTGATGTAGTGGGGGCAGCAATAGGCTTTGTTTGTCCTCCAACATGTCCTTCTATATAAAAATGAATATGCATGTAAGTACTAAAGACAATTGTTGGAAAAATAATGAAATCAATCATAAATCTAAATGCAACAAACCAGAATCTGATGTAATGGAGGTAACAATAGGCTCTGTTTGTCTGCCAACTCGTCCTCCTCTTCATGCACCCCTACCCCTTCGCCCACTAGTAGCCATGCAAGAACTATAATAAAAATCATGTATCATGCATTATCATCATCATCGTCATCAGTCTCAGATTCTAAAGTTACTTCATCGGTTATAAAAAATCTACCGTCGTCATCATAGTCCTCAATATCTTCCAAGTTCTGTTCTCGATCATTAATAAATGCTTGTTCCCTACGTAGTTTAACCACCAACTCATGAGGCAGAGTTGTTGGTTCTTCATTTTGTCGAACCAATAAAGACGTGTCGACTATTTCTTCCGTTCGCTGAAAAGACGACAACTCACTAGATTCTTCATCTTGAAAGATATCATCATTCACCATCTCTTCATCATCGTCATGCTCAATTATATCATATATGTTCCAATGATTTACCTTTTGTACAACCATCCAATTCTTTCCCCGACTCCTATCATTTAGATAAAAAACTTGTTGAGCTTGTGTGGCCAAAATAAATGGATCTTCAGCATACCAATTAAATGTAATGTCAAGTGATGTCAAATTATTATTAACCACTATTCTTTTTCCTTTCGGATCAGTATTGTACCACTTGCAACGAAACATGAATACCATACGTTGATAGATGAAATCCAAATCTAAAATTTCAAGTAGAACACCATAATATGTGATATCGCTACTCTCATAATCACCCTCTGTACAAACTCCACTACATTATGTTTTGAACTTGTCGTCACGTTCTTTGCAACGAAATCTAATGCCATTGACAATGCAACTATGCCAAATTGTGTAACGATCATCCGCATATGTTCTTGAACCAAAAAGGAAATTCATGTTTTTGTAAAGCTTCGAGATCTTCTTCCCGCACATTTCTTAAACACAATACTTCTTTATGCTTACTACAATGAAACAACGAGTCAGTACTTATTTTAAAATGAACCATTTGTAATAATTTAAAAATATTTTATATGTTCCCAACTCACTTTATGAACCATCAAGTTCATCTCCGCAGTTATTCAAAAGGTACCATTGCACCACATGGCCATAAATGCCTAGCTTACCAAATTTAGAGGCCTCCATCGTACGAACATTATTGTTGAATAACTCCATCTTATGTTGTGTAATAAGTACATCCCAATTACGTTCTAGACGTGTAAATCTCGTCTCAATATTATGCAAGTATCGAGATAGAAATGTCACAGCCTCATCAACAATATATGCTTCTGTAATGGAACCATCAAGACATGCAAAGTTACGAACGTATCCCTTGTATGTACCCATGCGACGTTCAATGCCAAACATCCATCTTAGACTGATTGGTCCACCCCACAATGCTTGTTCAGGTAAATGCACACATAAGTGAACCATGATTGTAAAGAATGCCAAAGGAAATATCTTTTCAAGTTTGCACAATATGATAACAATCCCTGTCTTCATATTTTCAAGTCCGTTGACATATAGAGTCTTCGCACTTAATTTTTGAAAGAATTGACAAAACTCAATCAATGCAAGAAATTACTAATTACAAACAAAAAAAAAAGAAAAAGAAGAGAAAATTACCACATTAACATATTTGAAAACTCTTTCCTTGCCTTTTTGTTTGTTAAGTTCCACTTAGATCCAGAAAATAGTCATCTCACATAAATAATACAAAGCAAATGTGTAAAAGAAAATGTGTCCTCACTTTGTCTTGCTAGTCCAAAAATACCTCAAACACACTCAACCAAAGTAAACCAAATACCCAATAGATAACAATACATGTCATATTGGAGAAGTCAACTGTCTAACCTTCTAAAAACACATATTGGAAAAGTTAAATGAACTAAAATGTCGTATATGCTTCATTCTAAATCTGTAAAATAATGCAATAAACAGATATTAACTAATACATTAAACACATTAAAATAGATATTGAAATACTGAAAGGTTCAAATTATCTTACACTTCAAAATCTAAATTTCAATAGGTGTAGGGCTGTCAACGGTAACCTTTGTCGATTCTAAAACAATACACAAAATTAATTAAATAATTTAAAAGTAAAAAGTATTGAACTAAAATTAAGTATTGAACTAAATTAATTAAATAATTTAAAATTAAAAGTAACAATGAGTTTACCTTCTTCAAGTTGTTTAACATGATCCAAATCTTGGTAGATGACCAAATCTAATCTTACATACAAATCAGACTTTCAACTACTTTAAGAGAAAGAGAACTCCTAAATGGATCAAATACTTCACCCCCTATGTTGAAGGCAGACTCAAACGCAATAGTAGAAACTAGAATTGCCAACCCATCCTGAGCCATAGAAGGTAGAATAAGAAACCGATAACAATTAGCATTCCACCAATTCAAAATGTCAAAGTCATCAGTTTCCTTCTCACACACTTCACTTAAATACTTATCTCATTCTAAAGGCATAGTTGTAAACCCACTACTACTGGCATACTTATACTTTTTGAAACGAGAACTAAGCAAGTTTGGTCCTCCAGATTTTTCCTTCTCGACATTCTCCACAACAGACACTTGAGACGGCTCTCCTGCTTCACCTTGAGATGGCAATTTTTTCTTATATTCTTTATACAAAGCATATACGACATTTTTTAAAGACAAAACTGCAACAACCCCTTTCTCACCTGGATACATCTCCTGAAGTGCATAATCCATAAACTCTAACTTGTGCCTAGGATCAAGCATCACAGCAATGTAAAGCATGCGATTTATTTTTTCTGAATCCCCCCAGTATTTATCAAACTTTTCTTTCATTTTTTCGGCTATCTCACTCAACTCAAGATTGTCACCCTTCTGCCACTCATGTAAGAGACAGTGAATGGTACTAATCTCATGGAAAAAAGCGTTGGATGTGACATATAAAGAACCTGAAACCCACAAAGTAAGCTCATAAAATTATTGTAACACTCTAACAAACATTCTAACCCTTGTCCAATCCTCTGGCTTGGGTCTCCCATCAATAGTAATAACCTGTTGCAGGTCATTACTCCAACTACTTGTACTAAGATCAAGCATAAAATATGGCTCTTCCTCATCAAATCTCTCAAAAGCCCTCTCAAACTTTTAAGAAATCTCTAACATCAATTATGTGGAGTTCCATCTAGTTGCAACATCCAACGACAATAGGCCCTTAAATTCGATTTTTTTCACTTCCACACATTCTTTGAATTTTCTTAGTCTTGCTGGAGGTTGTCTAATATATCTTACTGCATCCCTAACTCTTGTTATTGATCCATCAAGCTCTTTCAACCCATGTTGCACAACCAGATTTATTATATGAGCCACACACCTCACATGAAAATAATGGCCACTCATAATGCTAGCATCCCATTTTCCCATTTTATTCCTAAAGTTAACCACAACAACATTATTTAAACTAGCATTATTACTGTCAAAGTCAAAACTCTATCGAGTTTCCATCCCATTAGACACTTCTCAATTGCCATAGCAATGACATCACCCTTGTGACTAGATATTGGACAAAAATTTAAAAAAAAATCGTCAATGTCCAATTATTGTCAATGTAGTGCACCGTCAAGCACATATAATTAATCCTTTGAATGAAGGTCCATGTGTCAATGGTTAAAAAAACTCTTTGACATTAATTTTTAACCTCATTTATCAATTTCAACCTCTCTTCATTGAATAATTCAAAACAATCATGAGAAATTATCCAACGTGAAGGAATCCAAAATTTTGGACAAATCACATTAATGAAGTGCCTAAACCCCTCATGCTCAACAAATTTGAAAGACATCTCATCTACCATCACCATGTGAGCTAAAGTCTTTCTAGCAAGCACTTGATCAAATCTCTAATTCACCAATCTCATACTCTCCCCCTTTCTCTCAGCCCCTTTTGAAGTTAGTTGCGAGTTTAATTACATTTGGTGGATTTCCAAAGTATAATGGTGTTTTTTACATGTTCCCATATGACTCCTTAGAGCTGTAGTCCCATTTTTTTTTGGGATCACAATGGAACTCCCTAGAAAAATAGTTGCATCTCACTTTAATCTGACCCTCTGAATTTGTAAACTTGGTAAAATGATCTCACACATCTGACCTAGCTCTTATTGTTTTTCTTTTTGCCTTTCCTAGTGATGTTGCACCTCTATCAGCTTGAGATTAGCTACCTTAGCTTGGTACTATTGGTGTAGGCCTTGAACTATCATCCATACTTGGGATGTTTATTGTATGATTGGTGTCTTCTTCTCTTGCCATCTAAAATTAATATAATTATAAATTTGTAATTAATATGTATTGCATTTAAAGAGTGAGTTTAAATGTTGCAAAGAAGGTTAGGACCTTTGAGCGAGTGTTATTTCAGGGTTGTTATTCAATTTGTATTTATAATCTGTTGACAGATTGATTTTTGCTTCTATTTTTTTTTTCCCCTTTTCTTTTGATTTATGTTTCAGTGGATTCCTGAATTGAGGCATTATGCACCTGGTGTTCCAATAATTCTTGTTGGAACAAAACTCGATAAGATACTTTCTTTGTTCTTCATTTTGTCTTGTTTTCTATTATGGGTCTGCATAATTAGTATGGCATCTATTCAATTGAATGGCTTTGTTTGAGCTTAGTAAGTGTAGGCTTACATCCACTATAATGAGGAAGCTTTTCTACATGCAAAAATGTATGTGGTTTAATATGAGCCTAATGAAGGCATTTTCTTTAATTAGGAAAGCTTTGGCTGTTCCAATAAGTGTGTCTATTTCATTCTGTTTCTGTTATTGGTGTTTATTATGCTATCTTTTGGTAAAGCCTTCATATTAAGCATCAGGAAACATGGGAAAATAATCATATCTTATTGTATTGTGCCCTTATATACATACATTATTTTAATAAACATACTGCCAAAGAAGATAATAAAAACTATACAGTTGATGCGAAAAGTATCAGCCAACTATATCATTTTTGTAATTACACACAATAAGAGACAGACAGTTTGAAAACTTATAGTGTTTATGAAAAAGTAAAAAGGAAAAGAAATAACAAAATTATTATTAGATTTGTTGGATTACTTCTTTTTCATATTTTTACAAATTTTTTTAAAGTTGTTAATGCATGTGACATGACACTATAAGATTTCATTGTTGTTTAACTGCAAAAATTTCAAGATCACGAAATAAGAATAATGGATTGGTCGTGGTAATTATGTTTAAGAGTTCCTTAACCGTAAGTGATGTGTCAGCATAAAGGACATCAACACAACAGTGACATCCAACCAAGAAGATACTTAAAAAAGTATCGAGTGTTCCATTGACTCAAAGAATATAAAGATTCAAAGAATACAAAAAAAACAATTTCAAATTAGTGGATGGATAAAAGGGAACAACAAAGAATACAAGCGGCTTAAACAATTTCAAACAATCTTTTTTCAACACTTTATTCCTTCAAATGGTGCATAGGACAATTTTTTTTTCAAATAAAAGCATCTACATGAAAGTTTTAAACATAATCAGTTACCTAAGGGCTAAGGTAACTTACCTTTAACCTTTAGGAGTGGATGGACGGCTAAATTGCTTTAGGAGTGGATAGACGCCGCTGGTATCTGCATAACCAAAAGAATAAAATAAATACAGAGAGATAGAGGCATAGAGAAACTAAGAAAGAGAGAGAGACGCGATGAGTTAATGAACCTATTTCGACGTCTGAAAGCAAAGGGGAAGGCAACGGATGGTGTGGCGACGAAGGACGGCCGAAAGCAACTAACGGCCATTGCAGAAAGAGACAACAAAGGTAGGGTTTCGGTGAGGGGTTAAGGTTTCAATTTCGTCCTCCCTCTTTCATCGATTACGAAGTTTCAAGAATGTCTTCTGTGTTCTGCCCTTCTCCTCGATATCACACTATTTAGCCAATTTATATCATAAAACGACATCATTTTATGATTTACAAAATGACGTCATTTGAGCATTGGTCGATTCAAAATAACTGGTTAACCGACTAACAAAACTGAGCTTTTTTTAAATAATCGAACCGCTAACTTCTAACCGAACACCTAACTGAACCAATAACCAAGCTCTAGTTAACCGAACCGAACCGAGCAGTTTGGTTCGGTTAGATCAGTCTAACCGAACCCCTGTACACCCCATTTTTATTGTGTTTTTATTGTGTTTTGGTCTTAATTTTTGACAAGATGAGCAACCTGATTATTGATACCTGTTTGACTTTGGATGAACTGGTGCAAGGTATCTTCCAAAGATCTCCTATGAGGAGGTTGGTAAGTATTGGATGAAGAACCTTGATTTTGTTGGAAGGTATGTTGTTGTGTAGGGAAGGGAGGTTGAGAATGATTTCCAGAATCATTTCTCCAAGAAAAATTGGGGTGATTTCTATTATTGGGATGGTATGAATTGTAGTTCTGATTATTCCCATAATAGGCTCCACTCTGATTTTGATTTTGTCTCCCATCAAAGTTGTGTGAATGATTGTTATTAGTCTGCCCGTACAATACCTCCTTGAAAGCAGGTAGGGTAGGACATTCTTCAGTTGAATGATCTGTTGCATCACACACAGCACACTTTACTTCCATTTGATTAACAGATTGCACCTTTTTGGGTTGCATGTTTTCAACTTTCTTTGTTAAAGCAATTAGTCTTGCATTTAAATCGTCACTCTCACTCAGTTGGTATCTCCCTCTAGGTTGTGGATTTTCTCTTGAATCAAGAGCAGATGTTGGACCAACTTCCCAGTTCCTTGTATTCTCAGCCAATGTGTCAAAGAAGTGGAAAGCTTCTTCTGGAGTCTTCTCATAGAATTCTCCATTGCACATTGTAGAAACTAGCATTTTCAATTGGGTAGTGAGTGAATCATGAAAGAAACTGACCACTCTCCATTGCTCAAAAGCATGGTGCGGACAAGTGTGAAGAAGGTCTTTAAACCTTTCCCACGCTTGCGCAAAATTCTCATTTGGTTTACAGGCAAAGTTCATGATTTGTCTTTGAAGAGTAGCAGTTCTGTTGGTAGGGAAGTATTTTTTTAAGAAAGTTGTTTGCATTTCTCTCCAAGTTCCTATAGATCTAGGTGGGAGAGTGCTTAACCATATTTTTGCCTTATCTTTCAGTGAGAATGGAAAGAGTTTTAATCTTATGACATCCTCATTTGTTGTATGGTCCATGCAAGTGCTACATACTTCCTCAAATTCTTTCATATGAGTATATGGATTTTCAGAATCCATGCCATGAAAAGTTGGCAACAATTGGATTGTGCCAGGTTTGAAGTTAAACCTATGATGATTGATGGGAAGAATAATGCATGAGGGGGTTATCTGCCTAGGAGGATGAAGATACTCCCTAAGGGGTCTGATCATCTCCTGATCAATGGGATCAGGGTCACCGTGGTCACTACCACGTGCAGACATGTTCTGTGGAAGTGGCATATTCTCATTGTGTTGAGACATGAGTGACTGATTTTCTACAGTTTTACCTGACCTAAGTATCATACACTATACACAAATAAAAATAAAGTAAAAAGAAACAGAGTTACCGAATTTATCAGGAGATGCTTCTTCTTATATTTTTTTTTTTTCCTTTTTGTTTTTGCCTCAATCTCCCCGGCAACGGCGCCAAAATTTGACTGCACTCCCACCCTGCAATTAAAACACAAAACAAAACACAATAAAAATTTTATATTTTTTTCTTTGTTTAGGTGAGAGGTTTATATTCGTCAGTGTACGAGTGCAGTTGTAGTCCAAATTTAAATTTATATTTTCTGAATGAGTCCAGGTCGTCCACTGAGAGATTTATTTATGGCAAAATAAAAAGAATGTCACACAAGCACACACGCATTTGGATAAATTGGCAACAAGGTTTTTTATGGTTTTTTTAAACAACAGATACTAGGAAATAAATTAAGGCAGTAATTGAAATAAATACTTTAAGTGAGAATATAAAATGGGATAGTACTTGAGTTAAGACAATTTCAGTGCCAACCCGTTGATTCCCAAATTTTAGCATAAAAGATTAGCAACATTAATTTAATTTCAGATATGAGGGTTTGTTATTAAATGCAATTAGAGATGATGATAGTTCTAGGTTAAACAATCCCCATACATGATATGCGGGATTCTAATTTAAGCAACCACCATAAATTCAATTACAATTAATACACAAAACAACTAAATTAATCATCCGGGTTTGGGTATGATAGCGTTTCCAGTTCTAGTAACTCTCATACATGGCATGAAAGCTCTAAGTTAGGCTTACGCTCCAATCCAAACCTAGTGATTTCTCAATAATTAAGATACACTCATACTGAAATTTAAATTAATGTTACTTATTTAAAGCGCAGCTTTCTTTGGGAATCATTGGCGTTGGACACTGTCCTTGCCTTAACTCAAGATTAGATTTAGCTACTCATTTCCATTTAAAAGTTAATTAACATGAATTTAAACGACGTAATTTAAATAACAGAATTTAAATGACAAGAAATTTTAAAGGCATAAACTAACCGGCCATTTAGGCGGTGGATAATTAAATAACAAGAATTAAAATTGCAGAAATTTAAAGGCATAAACTAACCGTCCATTTAGGCGGTGAATAATTAAATGACAAGAATTAAAATTGCAGAAATTTAAAGGCACAAATTAACCGGCCATTTAGGCGGTGAATAATAAAGTAATAATAAATGACATAAGAATTTAAAAGAAGAAAGGAAAGAAGTAAGATCACAAGAGAGAATACTAAAGAAAAGGGGAAAGAACAAGAACAATTCTCAAAGAGAGAATTATAAGGAAACAACTAAACTTTGATTCAAGAATAATAATCACACTTACAAATGCAATCAAGTGATCTATTTATAGGCCACCAGATGCAATACAAACCACACAATTTCAATTATTCAACTAGACATAATTATATCTAATAGGCACTCACACACTTAAAGTTAAATGGATTTTAGTTATAATACACACCTAATATTAAATGGATTTTAGCTAAAATACATACCTAATAAAGCATTCATAAAGTTAAATGGATTTTAGCTATAATATCCACCTAATAGTTAAATGGATTTTAGCTAAAAAACACACCTAATAAAGCTCTCACATAAAAAATAAAAATAGATTTCTATAAATTGGTTTTTTAATCTTCATTATGATTAAAAATAATCCTTGGGCCTTCTCCAAATAATATCTTCCATGGGTTGCTCAATTGGGCCTTAATTCTTCATGGGCTTGAATTCTTCATGGACTTTAATTTTTCATGGGCTTGATTTCTCCATGGGTTTGATTTCTTCATGGACTTGAATTTTTCATGGACTTTAAGTCTTCATGGGCTTGAATTCTTCATGCCTAAAAAAAAAAATAATAATAATTTAATGTTATTAATAAATTATATATTATATATATGTATTACACATGGCACATATATATATATTATATTATATTATATATATATTACATGCATGCATATAATGATGTATATGTATTATATATAATTTTATATATTATTATTATTATTATTATTAAATTTTACTTTAAAATTTCATTTCATTCATTTTTCAATTTAAACTTGCATATAACCATAAAATATATATTAATATCTAATTTAAACTATTTTTAAGATCAAAAGAAGGGTATAATTATAACAAAATTTTTATAAAATTAACCACTAATCACCAACATACCGAAAAAACAGCAACATCCAACTACCGAATTTCTATAGATCTAAGCTTAAAATTTCGGTCAAACCCAACACCCACTTAAACGCACTAACAATCGCCACCGGCCACCGAGGCTGGTGGTTTCTGGTGATCAAAGGCAACCACCCGACACCCTTATCTTCATTAACCAACATACCCGAAAACCAGTAAGATCTAGCAGCCAAATCTTCATAGAACTAACCTTAAACCTCCAGCCAAACACAAAATTAGAGAAGAAAGAAGGAAGAAAAGAGAAAAGGAAGAGAAAGCCAAACACGGATTATGCTGAGGACGTAACTATCGAAGTTCTTAACACCAGAATTTGGCCGAAGAGACGAGGTCACAGTCGAAGGGAATCTGGCTGGAAAGACTATTGTAGTCAGAGAGAGAGAGAAAGATTGTATGGTCGACTAGGGTATTCAAATTGGGCATCAAAAGTTAAGGGTAAATTAGTCATTTAGATTAAGGATAGAGCTGTCATTTTGACATAAATTGCAAAAATAATTATACAAATAGCATTACCCCTATAGAGGTAAGGTAATCCAATATATCTTTTGAACTATATGGGTAGTTGGTATAATTTATAAAATGTAAAACTTCCTTTTGTATTATTACCAAATCTCATATATGCATGATGTACACACTATATAATATTTTAAAAAAAAGTTAAAATTGTATTTAAATCTCTTATAATTTGAATGTAAACTCATGTGAATTAAAAATATATTTGAAGATACTTGTAATTTTCTTTTTTAAGCAAACCCTCATCTATTAGGCTATCTCCAACACTGATAATTTTCCCTCACTAAGTAAAAATTTTATTGAGGGGGACAAAAGAAATTGTTCCAACGTAGCTTGCCATTGTTAATTTTGCTTGCCATCCAAATAATAAAGCCAAAAACCCTCATTGCTTTTAGTTATTACGTCGTCCACTACAGCCTTCTCGTTCTCTTCCCACAACAGTCTTAGCCGCAGCCATCGCCATCGTCATTGTCATCTCAGTTGCAACTATCACCATCGAAGCATGAAGCTCCATCGAAAAAACTAACACGACAAAATACGTTGCAGTCGATTTGTTGGTAGCTTTGGAGATAGTTATTGAATAAAGCAGTCAGACACAACGAAAACGCAGAGGCCTATGGCTTGAAGACGAAGAGTCACAGTGAATAAGGAGACGAACAGACACGACAAAGATGGTCGATTAAGGTGAAACCCAAGGAAAGGCACCATCCTCCTCTTCAATGTATTGTTTTGTATTTCTGCAAATTTTCTTTTAATTTCACTTGGTGGTTTTTTTTTTTTTTTTTCGATCAGTCACAGTAGAGACAATTGTTGTTTTTTTTTTTATTTCTACAATTGCTTTTTTTTTTTTTTTTGTAGTTTTTCATCACCTACTTGATCTATCTTTGTTTAATCTAACCTTTGATGGGATTTGTTTTTGCTTGAGAACTACTCTTTGTTGCTAAATTTGTGTTTTTTCTTATTTGTTTTCGTTGTAATTTGTACTATGTAAGTCTATTGTTGTTCTTTCATGAGTGTTGCATGTATTAGGTTCCAATTTTGCTTTTTTTTACCTTAGGTGGAATATTACTTTAGTTTTGTATCTTTCTTTTTTGTCTTGTTCCATTAGTGTCTTAGCTGAAGTCAAATTTTTCATTTTGCTTCAAGGAATTTCATTAAATGCTTTTGTGATTTAGTTTTATTTTATTGAAGAGAAATATGGTTTGATTTCTACATTTAAAACTTAAATTCTTACTCATTTCTCATGTGTTGACCCAAGTTGACCAATTGCCTTTTGTTTGTTATGAAAAAGGCTAATTAATGAATATTACTACATGAAAATGCTCAAAGATGACTAGAATATTCAAGAGGAGTATGCAAATGTGGCGATTCATCCCAAGCCAACACTCAAAGAAAGATATGAACAAAAAATTTATCAATGCAAGAGAATTTGATGCTCGTTTTAGCATGGCTCAATATTAGTACGAATGCTATACATAGTAACGATCAAACAAAACAAAGATATTCGAAAAGGGTTCATGCATATTTCCATAAATATAACGAGTTTCAATCTAATCAAACTCCCAATTCATTGATGCATCATTGGTCTACAATCCAACTCGTAGTAAGCAAATTTCAATGATTCTATAACCAAATATGTTGTTACCGGATTAGAACAATTAAATTTATTTATCTTGGGAACAGTCAGAGCATAGCTTCCTAAGAGAACAGTGAGGTTCGAAATGCTACTTAGAGGATCAGCAGAGGCTGGATTCAATCTATTGTCCGAGAGAGCTGAGGCTTCGAGGGACCCAGATGAATCTTCTAAGTCTTCGAGTCAATTGCCCTCAGAGAGTCTTCGGGAGACTAAGGTCAAGAGGGTCACAGAGTGTCTTTCGGGGAAAGTCCTAATCAATCCTCTTGGCAACTACTCTGAATGGGTCTGTAATCAAATAGGCAATCAAAAGGCACAGGGGATCTTCCCCACGCGAGCCCTTTGATGCCTAAGTTAGATATTGATGTCCGGATGTAAATATGCAAGGATACAGATGATGTGTGAGTTATATGTTAGTTGTGGGTCTTCCAAGGAGTGATCTCCCAATTGGTAGAGCGTAGTCCAAAGTCTAAGTCTTCTGGATCAAGGTCTCAGAGATAAGGTGTGATTCTAGACAGGTTGCCTAAAGATCCTTTTTTCTATGCAATGGACAGATATTTATAGATACTTGGTGGTGGGACCCATGTAGCATGTTGTATGCGAATGGAAGTTCATCCTCCAGGGAAGATACATCAGGTGAAGTCAAAGGGTTTGGAGATATCTTCGGGGTGAAAGTGCCCTAATGAGTGTCTTTGGGTGGGGTAGGAAGAGTCTTCTAAGCCACCAGGTAACTTAGGCTCTAACGACTCGGTGTGAGTCTTTAGGTTATGCAATGTTGAGGGTTGACCACCCTGAAAAACTCTTCGAAGACTTCGGGAAACTCTCGCCCTGTGAGACTCTCAGGAGCCATCTGGATCTTCAGGCATACAAAGGTTATTTTCTATGAACTTTGGTTTTTTTAGGGCACCCCACAACAAAATGGATGGAAGAAATCAAAGTGAAACAATAGAACAAGATAAAGTAAATTCACTCGTTATCATTTTGTTACTAATTATTAATATCATGTTAATAATTATTGTTATTGACATTGTTTTTAACTTACTAGATTTCTCAAGCAATAGAGATGAAAGTCTGCCTTCACATTTCTACATTACTAACATGAGTTATGGCATGGACCAAAATTTTGCTCTACTTCTTCAAAAAAAAATTCCAAAAAATCATCACCATCTACTCTCAATTTGGTGAACCTATCTGATATTGATGTCCGAAACAACGAACTTGCATTGGAACAACCAATGGGAAGAGATGCTGCAAAAGAACGTGGAAGAAAAGATAAATCCAAGGTAACAAAAGCTTCTTCTAAGGAAATAAAAAACATGTTGAGGGAAATGACTGAAGAGAGAAAGCAGTCCAAAATGATATTAATTGAACAAACGAATGAGATCTTAAGGTTGGAAAGAGATAAGGTAGAACTAACTAGGGAGAAGGTAGAATTAGAAAAAGAAAGGAAGAGCGAGAACAAATGCTTTATGAAAAAAGAATTATTGGCATTGATGTTAGTAATATGGATGAACTTCAAGCTGCATATTACAAATCTCTTAAAATCAAAATTATTCAGAACAGGCGAAATGCAAGGTTCCCAAATTTGTAAATGGATGAACTTCAAGCTTGCTTCTCTTGGGTTTAGCTTGTGATCTTTAGCAAAAGTAGCTTGTAAGTATTTCGAATATCAAGGACTGAATGACGATGGATTTAATTGGCCTTTTGGAGTTGTCGTATATCTTTTTTTTTTCTTTTTTCTAAAGTTATTAATGTTTGGAGTTGGGATTAAGTGAACTTGATAAGTAGAGAACTTAATATTTATGTATATTTTCCTTTTATCACTTTTTCTTTTTCTTTTTTTCTTCCTTGTTTGATTTGGTTTTAATCCATTTTTTGTTTTTTTTGGTATTGATGGCTATTTCTTAGAAGCAATGACTTGGGACCAACAATTTTTTTATAAGTGTTATTCAAATATGTCTATTGGCTACTATTTTGCTACACTTTGTTCGGTTATGCATGTATGTATAATTGTACCTTGGTATATGGAGAAGTGATGCAGTATCTGATAAGCTTGCAAGTCTCTATTGAAATTGAAGACTCATGTCTAATACAATGAAAGCAAGTATATTAATTTATTTTAATTCAATCGTTTACTATGAGTTTATTTGTCTCGAATTTGATGGTGAACCTGTATAAACTCCATCATTTCATTTATGGGATTGCGAGACAATTCAATTGTTGGAGTGCTAACAACTGTATCATAGTTGAAACCCATATCTTCATAAATTGTATCACGTTTATCTCCAACTATCATATTGCGCAATATTATACAAATCGTTATAATATAATAGAGTGTTTCAACATCCCAAAAACATGACGATCCACGTATTATTGTAAATTGTGATTATAGGACTCCAAATGCTTGTTCGACGTTTACTGTGTTCCACCATTCTTTCTCAAGACAAAGATCATTATTTTTGGAACCCTCTGCTGACATGGATGATTTGGAGTGCCACCTGGTTATTGTAAGTTTCTTGTTTTAGTTTCGGGTCTATTGTTTCTTTGATACTTTGTTAAAAATTATTCGTTTGAATTTTCTTTTGGCAGGGTACCTAGGGTGTCGTGGTTGCGAATGCAATGAATCGGGCGCACCTTGCTTGTGCGGAGGCAGAGATTGCCCAATGGATGAATAGATCCTAGAAATGAAAGAAGGACGAGCAAGTGTTGAATATGAGGGTCTGGTACTTAGAGTCTGAGAGCTAAAATCTTCATACGCAAGTCAAGGGCCTCCAAACCCAGCTTTAGGGGCTCACCACTAAATGCCAAGTAGCAGAATCTGATGTCCAAAAATTGGAAAGAAAAGTCTGAGGGGCCAAGCAACGCGTATGAAGAGATAGCGTCTTCCTTCTCCATCATTCGTGACGGTTCAACTACGAAGATCCCTTGCTGACTCTAAGGATTAGGTGGCATAGGCTCATCAAAAGTAGGTGTCGAGAGATTGATGAGGCTGTGAGGGAAGCCGTGAAAGAGTATCAACTTTCTAATTATTGTTTTCAATGAAAAGAAGCCTACGCTAGTTGCTTCTCCAAATTCGGCTTTTATCTCAATCGTAGTCTTCTGCAGTCCAGATGTCGTGGAGAGTCGTTTCCTAAGATGGTCTTTTTGGAGACATCCTCGCTTTTTAACACACACACACCCCGATTGGCAAAAGTATGAGCCTAATTCGTGCAACCCAGATGAATATATAAAGGCTGCTCTAGTAGATGACCTCATTAATCTGTCTGAACCATGGAGTCCTTACTTGCCTGATCCGGAGGATTCCTCAGGGATAATTAAGGCTTTTCAAGAGATCAAACGTGGATTGGACGAGCCCAAGGGTGCCTCCTTGAGTTCGCTCCCCCCGGAATTAGAGCACCTTCCTCCTTGTGGGGACAATTAGGATGTGTATTATATTTCTTTTTATTGAACTTTCAATCTCCTGAACTCTAGTTCTTTTGAACCACTGTCATATGTTTTAGTGCAAGTTGCTTACATGAATGACTTTTCCAATCTTGGTTATGTAGGATGACAACGTTTTTTATGTTAGAATGGACTCTTAAGCCATTATCTCTACGTATGGAAGTTTAGATTTTCTTATGTATTATGCTTGCGTGCATGTTGTGATCATCTTTTTTCAACATCTTATGTACTTGTTTGTTCGTCTGAGTTAAATTTACCCATTATCCTTCTTTCTAGGTCAATAATTTAAGAACGAGCATTTGACCCACATGTTGTGAACTTAGGATGCTTTAAATTTAGGCTTTTCTTTAACCACTTCTATGATCTGACATCTTCTCTCTCACTCACGGCCCATATTTAAGAGCTATTCATCACAAGGAATTTAGGATAAGTGTTGCGTCCCCGGTCTGACCATGAAACCCATGATACGACATCGGGTTCTCTAGTTGCACTTTTTGGAGGCACCCGCATTTTTCTTACATACTCGTCTACCATAGGTAATCTAGGTTTGGCCTAAGGTCCGACACCGAATTCTTATTAGGCATCAGAGTTTTTCGGGAGGCCTAGGCGTCGAATCAACCAAGGAGTCGATTCTAGCTTGGGGGTATAGCACCGGACTCAATCGAGGGATCCGGGAGAGCCTACCAGCATAGGCGTTAGAATATCAAAAGATCCTACGTCGGTCTAAGGTCACAGGCACTAGATTATCTCTAGGCGACCGAACCCTCAGGGCAAAGCTACCACCCTTCATTATTTAGTTACCTTTTCTTTTCTTTTTTTTGCTAAGGGTCCGGCGTGGGATTCATGTCGGGCGTCCGAGTTTGTCGAGAGGCCTATGCGCCAAATCAGTCGAGGAGTCGAGTCTAGCTTGGGGCATAGCACCAGACTCAATCAAGGGATCTAGGTGAGCTTGCAGGTATAGGCATCGAAGCATTCGGTGATCCCGGAATAGGCCGTGGCACTCTGGCTATTACGTCCTTCATGTTCGTCTTTCAAGGTTAGTCTACCTCGGGGAATCTAGGTTTAGCTTGTAACCCAGTCTAGGATTCCTACAGGGCATCCGAGTTTACTGGGAGGTTTGGGCACCAAATCAATCAAGGAGTCAAGTCTAGCCAAAATGCATAACACCGGACTCAAACGAGGGATCTGGGTGAGCTTACAGGCATAAGCATCGGATCATCCAGTGATCTCAGGCTGGTTCGAGGTCATTGGCGCCAGATTACAGCCTAGTGACTCAGCCTTGATGGGCGAAATCACGTTAGAACTTTCATATGGTTGCTCCCCCTCTTCCCATGCCTTCCCAAGGCAGATCTACCTTGGGGAATCTGGGTTTGGCCAGTGGTCCGACGTGGGATTCCTACTAGAGATCCTAGTTTGTCGGGAGGCCTAGGCGCCAGATTAACAAGGGAGTCGGGTCTAGCTAAAGGGCATAGCATCAGACTCAAACAAAGGATCTAGGTGAACCTACGGGCATAGGCGTCGAATCTTCTTGCAATCCTGAGCTGGCTTGTGGCCATCGGCACCAAATTGCCACTAGGGGACTTAACCTTACAGAGCGGGTTATGCTCAAGTTATTGTATCTACATCACATTCAATAGTGTATACAAATAGTTGGGGCATGTGGACATTTTACGTGATTCAGCTTATAGTTTTTCCTACTCCATGGGAATACAGGGGGTGCATTCTTTTATTCATTGGAGGATATTATTATAATGGAAAATTCAAAGAGAATCCCAACCCTCGGCTGGATCGGGCAATCCTCCTGGTGACAAGGTCGTCTTTGCATCTCGTGCTTCGTCTCTTCCACTAGCATCCACAACAGGTAAATCCAGGAGTACCTTTTAAGGTGCATGGTATTCCACATTTTGTCCATTATCTCACCTTGTAGTGTCTGTAATATGCACATATTTGGCCCTAGCATCTTCTGGATTCGGTAGAGCCCTTCCCAATTTGGCTAGAGTTTCCCTTCCTCCCTGAAGGCATTTGTGATGGTTGTTTTCTTGAGCACTAAATCTCATTCTTCAAGTTTACGAGGGCAAACCCTTTCGTTGTAATAACTGGAGACCCTTCTCTGATAGGCCGTCAATTACACGACTGATTTCTCTCTTAACTCATCTATCAGGTCCGAATTCTCTCTCAAATGATTCGGATTTTCATTCTTTTGGAAAGCCATGACCCGAGGTGAGTAGAGGTCCACTTCTATAGGTATTAGTGATTCTATTCCATAAACCAAGTTGAATGGTGTCTCGCCAGTATGCACCCGACTGGTTATTCGATAGGCCTATAATATGCTGGGCAGTTCATCGACCCATCAGCCTTTTGGCTTTTCTTGATAGGTTTTCAACCTATGTAGTATGGTCTTGTTACTTGCTTCAGCCTGCCCATTAGCTTGGGGGCATGCTATGAATTCCATTCTTAGACTGATTCCCTACCTTTGACAAAAGGCTCTGAAAGCATCAGAGTCGAACTACGTCCGTGGTTCGTAATGAGTATGCGGGGAATATCAAAGCGGCAAATTATGTCCTCCATATCATCCCCTCAACCTTCTTCTCTGTTATGGTTACCAAAGGCTCTGCTTCAACCCATTTCATGAAGTAATCCGTGGCTACTAATAGAAATTTCCTCTGAGTTAATGCCATAAAGAATGGACCTAGTATGTCTAATCCCCATTGTGTGAATGGCAATGGCTGGAATATTAGCTGGATGGACGAGGGAGGTCGTACTATCAAGGGGGCATGCTTCTAACACCTATCGCACGTCCGTACTTTCCAAGCTGCATCTTGTCTCGAAGTTGGCTAAAAAAAACCAACCCGTAGGATTTTTTCGATTAATGCCCTCCCTCTTAGGTGTTCACCACAATCTCCTTTATGAACTTATTCTAAGGCCTATTGTGCTTTCTCGGGCCCCAGGCACTTTAGAAGAGGCATGGAGTATCTTCTCTTATACAACTCCTGCCAGATTACTGTGAAACGAGTTACACTGGTTTTCAGTCTCTTAACTTCCGTGGGGACTTCTAGAAGCTCTTGGTTGAGCAGGTACTTCAACAGGGGTGTTCTCCAATCTTCTGGCCTTATGATACAGTACACTGCAACATCCTTATTCCCCTCATCTATGCTCGGCCATTGTAGGACCTTCATGTGAATTAACAGCCTAAAGGTGTCTCGGGCAGAGGCCAACTTAGACAATGCATCAGCATGTTGGATAAGAGATTTGTTGATTTGGATCAGCTCAAAGCGTTTGAATCTGTGTGCTAACTCTTTTGCCTTTTGCAAATACCGAGATAACACTAGTTCTCTCACCTCATAAGTTCCCTGAAATTATTGCATGACCAGTTGTGAATCATTGTGGGCGATCAAGTTGGCTACCTCCAATTTCTCTTTCAATTTCATCCCTACCAGCAATGCTTCGTACTCCGTTGTATTATTGGAGTTAGGGAAGGTGAAGCAGAGGGAATATTACAAGATTTCCTTCTTGAGGGATATTAGGACCACCCCAACTCCACTCCCTTTAGCATTTAATGCCCCATTAACGAACAACATCCATTCTTCACTGGGAGGGACGTCTACTATGGGTGAGTGAGTGCATTCCACTATGAAGTTTGCTAGCGTATGTCCCTTTATCGCCTTCCTAGGCTCAAAACTGATGTCAAGCTCACTAAGCTCAATGGCCCATTTGGTCAACCTCCCTAAACATTCAAGCTTCTGCAAAATCTGTCACAGAGAAGGAGAAAGGAAAAAATTAAAAGGCCCAACTCCACAAATAAAGACAAATATATTATTGCCCATGAACAACATATCCTTGTGTTTGAAACTAAATGCTTTTCTCCATCTGGATTATGGCTTAGGCTTTTCTTATTAGCTGATTAACTCCTCTGAATTTGGGAAAATTATAAATGCACTTTGGATATCTAAACAGTTCCATAACAATTAAGAAAGATTTGGTTTTTTGGTCCAAAAAAAGTGTTTATGGTAGCAAAAAAAAGTCATAATTTATGTTTCTATTGATATAGTTGCTGTTAGTATAGTTTTGTAGCTTCTGTTTATGCTTTCTCGTCTTTTTAGTTTCTTCTAATATAATTGCTGGATATTTAGTTTTTACTTTTTCCTCTTGTGCCATTTCATTAGTTGTTTTATAGGTTGTAAAAGGTTACTTTTTCCACGTCTAACATCCTTGTTTTGAAGCCACAAAGGTCATTTTGCAATGGAGTTCTTTGCCTACAGTAAAATTTGTATATATACATGCATGATACATAGTATCTTCTAGATTGCATGTCCATACATCTGCTTCATATATTGAGAATACTTTTCAAATTTTCTCTATTTTGTTGCTTTGCTCATATTAATTTAGAGAGGGAGCAAGCAAGAGGCAAGGTTAATTCTTATATTAAAGGTGATTGCTAGTTTGCCTATGATTGAGTAGAGGGACAAATGGTATTACACCTATTTGCTGGATGATCTCTAGTTGATCATTTAAGTGTCTTCTGTGATGAGTTTAGGCTTTGCTTCAAAGATTGTGTGGGGAACAACTTATTTGAGAAGGGCAGGGAATTTATAAACCAAGTTCTTCTTAATTGCCTGTGACTTGAGATGACGGTTGCTATTTGATTTTCATTTTCATTAGGTAATTGCAGCCTCAATTATAGGTTTATGCATTATTCAGATTGATGTTGCTATTGCTTTTTAATTTTCATTTTCATTCAGTAATCACAGCCTCAATTATAGATTTATGCATTATTCAGATTGATGTTGCATAGGTAATAGGTATAATCAGAAAGTTCTTGGACTGTTCCTTTTGCAATATGTTTTGCATAATCAACAAGTGTTGGCATGTGTTACTATAATGATTGTTTTCTTATTGTCATTCAGTGTCTTTACTTGAAGTTAAGGATGTGTTGGCTGTTGAAGAATGTGTGAGGAGTCAGAGCATTGCCCATAAGAAGCTCAATCCCTTAATTTGCCCACGTAAATTTAGCTTTTAATGTTTGTATGGATATTAATATTATCATTATTCATATTAGTCCTTTCAATATTGTTGTCATTGATGAATAAAAGGGGAAATGATAGATCAGGAGATTGAAAATGAAGCTTGGAAAGAAGTATTGAGTTATTAAATGAAACGGGTAGTTAGCATAGGATCAGTAGCTAAATCAAATAGTTTTGCATCCTAGACCTTGCACAACATAAAGATGGAGATTATTGGTGTTAATATGAGGTAAACACTGCCAGTTGGCGCTGCCACCACTACCGGCCATTTTTCGACGATCAGAGGCAACCAAACGACACCCTTACCCCATCGACCAACATACCTAAAAACCAGCAAAATCCAATGGTCGGATATTTGTAGATCTATGTTTAAACTCTCGCATATATGTGTATATATATTTATATCATGGATATATACTGAAATAAAGTATGCAGATGAAACTGAAAGACTTACCTACTTGTAGATCAGGGCCACTTTCACGATGAGAACGTGGTTGGATTAACAATCGGATGGTTGGATTTTGCAAAAATTGGTTGTTTACAGAGGGGTTATTGAGAGAGAATCCTGAGACAGCAAGCCAAATTGGTGGGGGAACTCCTCTGTTGGCACCGTCCCCCCGTCCCCTGCCCTGCGACCATTTATGGCCGACCCGTTTAGGACGGGTCGGCCTACTCTCTTGGTAGGCAGATCTGACCTGATCCGCCTGCCTTCTCTTTCTCTCTTTTTAATAAAGATAATTATTTATACATTATTATTATTATTATTATTATTATTATTATTATTATTATTATTATTATTATTATTATTATTATTATCATCATCATCATCTTATTGTATTTTATATTTAAATTTATTATTTATATTTGTATATACATCTCTAATTAGTATTATTATTATTATTTTATTATATTACTGATATATATATATAAATCTTTAATTATTACTATTTTATTGTATTTTATTGTATTATTGTGGGGGAGGATTATTGAAATCTTTAGTGACTAAATTTATAATTTGTTATTGATTTTTATTGTGTTATTTTGTAATTAGACTGGAAATAACACAGTTGTTTTGTATATTAATGTCAAAGATCTATTGTTGCACAATAACATGTGGAGATAAATGTAATTAATAAGATTGAAAAAGGGTAATATTTTTTAGAAAAGCATATTCTTTTAGGAAGGTTCTTCTGGAGGGATCTTGCAAGAACTTTTTAGGACTAATTGCTCGAAGTGTATTTTATAGAACATCAATCTTTCTGGTCAAATCCAGTCAAGTAGTAATATCAATTCAAAAAATCATAAAAATTATTGTTATCGTAGATTTTTGAGCCACCTCATGATTCCAATTATTAAAATCAATTATTGGATTGCCCTAACCTTGGTGATTTATATATTTAAAAAAGAGTGTGATCCAATAACTATTTTTTGTAATACTAAATTTAATTTTTTATTATCAAATTTTGCTTTTTGAGAAAAACGTCATATGATTATTAATTTATTTGATTAGTAATTCAACTATTTTATATTAATTAATTTGCTCCAATACATCAATTGATTATTATATCAATAATTATATACTTTGAGTGAGTTGAAGGTAAATTAATTATATATTTTTTTTCTTCCTATTTACAAAATGAATTCAACTATTTTATATTGATTAATTTGCTCCAATACATCGATTGATCATTATATCAATAATTATATGATTTGAGTGAGCTTAAGGTAAGCTAATTATATTTTTTTCTTCATATTTACAAAATGTTTTGAGTACATCAATTGATTATTATATCAATAATTATATGTTTTGAGTGAGTTTAAAGTAAGTTAATTATATTTTTTCTTCCAATTTACAAAATGGATTCAACTATTTTATATTAATTAATTTACTCCAGTATATCAATTAATCACTATATCAATAATTATATGTTTTGAGTGAGCTTGACGGAAGCTAATTATATTTTTTTCTATTTACTAAATTTTAATATTTATTTCACTAATTTTAACATGTATAATTATTGTTGTACTCATTTTTGGTGATGGTTCTCCTAAAAAATACAATATTTTAGAAGAAATAATTCTTTTGGAAGACTCTTTCCCAAAGATTTCCTAGTCACTTTTTTGATACTAGGTTTTGAAAATCATATTTAGGTAGCATAAGAAGTTCCATTATTTTCATTGATTCATATATATAAATTAATTATATATTTTTATATGGTAGAAATTAATTTTATTTATTATTGCAAGTGTTAAATTGATTAAATTTAAATTTAATTATTTTAATTATATGGTTAAATATTAAATTTCAAACAATTATATAATTTAAATTTATTAATAAATTACAAAAGAAACAATGAATAAATTTGTTTTAAAAATTCGTACTCCATATCTTTTTCCTCTTTATTAATTTTTTATTCTCCCATTTACATATTAAAAATAAATTTTTTTACTTGATTATTTTTTATTCCCTCCACAGACCAATTCATCGTTCGTATCAATTTTCAGCGTGTATTTTTTTGAATCAGGTTTGATTTTTATGTTATCTATTACTATTTGTATGTAGAACTATATATGCGTTTTTTTTGTGTGAAAAATAGATCTTGATTTTTTTATATTCATCATGCCTTGTTCAAATAATCTGTTATATATAATCTGTATAAATAATCTGTTATATATAATCTGTACGCATATACAGATTTTATATATACAGTTGTTTATGTACATACAGATTATATGTTTTGAAAATCCCTACTCATATACATGTAACTATATATACAATTGCTTGTGTACATGTATAATCTGTATAAATAATCTGTTATATATAATCTGTATAAATAATCTATATATAATCTGTACGTGTATACAGATTATATATATACAGTTGTTTATGTACACACAGATTATATGTTTTAAAAATCCCTACTCATATACATGTAACTATATACACAGTTGCCTATGTACGTGTATAATTCGTATAAATAATCTGTATATAATCTATAAGTATATACATATATACAGATTATATATAATCTGTACAAATAATCTTTATATAATCTGTACATATATACAGATTATATACACATACATAAGCAATTGTATATATAGTTACATGTATGTATATAACAAAAAAATCGTAAGAAACTGTGTAGTGTATTACTCTCTCTCTCTCTCTCTCTCTGTTTTCCTCCCCTACCCATCCCACCTCGCCCAGTTTCTGTGTCTTTGTAATCTATATATATATATATATAATTCATATATTTTTCTTTCTCTCTTCTTACTTTTTCTCCCCCACCTCAATTTTGTATGAATTGCATTCCTAGCTGCATCCCTGGCACATGTCAAGCTGCCAAATTCCTAATTATTATTTTTAGCTAATAGAGTTATTTAAAATTAATCTATTGAGCGACAGATCAATTTTTAAAAGATATATATACTAGTATTTTTAATATTAAATTATTCTTTATTTCTTTTTATCTCAAGAAAATAGTTGACAATTTTGATACTAATGATACTAATAATTGTTAGCAACAATGAAAAATAATAAAAAGCAAAATTATGATATTGCCCTGTCAAATTAAAGTTTTGTTTATGTTAACGAATTCAATTAATAAATAAAAGTAGGGAGGGTGGGTGGATAAATAAAATATCTCATAGTTTTTATTTTATTTTTTTCTTATTTCTATCTTATAATATAGTTTGATTTAATATATCGATACATTAGAAATTTTACCTTGATAGTTGATAAATAATTTTATTATGGATGACTTACATATTTTTGTTTTATCATATAATAGATTTAATTGCTATGGCACCTGGTCAGAAAAAAAATAGTTATTTTGAAATCAAAGTCCACTACTGTACCGTTAAATGTTTCTGTTACACGTGTGCAATCCAAATCCAATACTTTACCATCAAAGGTTTCTAGTACACAAATAAAATCCACTATTTTGCCACCTAATTCCAAGAAGAGCGTCGCTTTGCCAACTATGGTTCATACTACACAACTTAGAGAAAAAGATTCAACACCACCAAGAACAAATGATAGTATTTCACTATGCACTTTGAATAAGATTGGGAGCTCATCGATTTCAACAAATGACACGGTGACAATTGAGTCAACAATTGATGGAAGTTAGTTATTTATTTATATTTTTTTTGCTTTCCAATTAATTATTTATCCATTGATTGTATTTCTATTTTATTAATTTTAATGTTATTTTAGTTTGATAAACTTAGCTTATTTGTATGATGTGGTTAAATTATAGCTGGTAATACAAAGAAAAGAGGCTGGGGAATACCTAGGGGATTTGAGGTTAAAAAGTGGATGAAGGAGGGTAAAAAGATTGGAAGAGTTATTATTAAAAAATCAATGCATCTACCAATTGGACTTGCTGAAAAGATATTTAAAATGGAGATAGGAATTGTCACTCGATTGTTGGCACCATTAAGAGTGTTTTATTGGAAAAAAATGACGGATGCTCTTAAGAAGCCCTTCTTCTCAAAAATCGAGGTGAGATATATTTATAATTTTTTATTTTCTCAGAAGAACTTTTATGTGTTAATTAAATTTTATAATATACAAATTACTTATTTTGAGCTAAATATTTGTAGAGTGAATTTGATATGGACTTGAGTGATCCACATACAAAAAAAGCAATGCATAAGATTATGGCTAGGCGTTTTACAATTTACAAATACCAATGTCACATGCATTATAAGAAATTTGCTACCCCGGAGGAAGCATGTTCAAATCCTGTCGATCACATGGAATCGGATGATTGGAAAGCTTTATGTACTCATTTTGAAGAGGAAAAATTTAAGGTAATCTTTTATTCTAATAAATTTAGATACAATAAATAAATTTTCTCAAATTTGTTCATTTGTGATTTAATTGTTCATAGTACTTTTTCCTGCTTATTATTTTATATTGTATAAATTTGTAGGCTCAAAGTGCATCAATTACAAGTAATCAAGCGAAGATGTAAGTTTCACACACGTCAGGCTCAAAGTCGTACTGCCAACGCATGTATGAAATGGTATGTTTAATTAGTTATAAGTTGAAGTATAGTTATTTAAACTACTTTATACTTCATATTTTTTAAAATATTTTGATATGTATAATTTTGTTTTTACCAATTTTAAATATAGGAACTTATTGAGGAAAATTTAGAAGATATTTTAGAAGAAAATCAAGAAGATAAAGTTGATCAACCTATTGAAGTAAGGCTTTATTTTGAGACACATCGTAAAAGTGATGGTACTTGGACTCATCCACATGCTCAAGAAAACTATGTAAGTTCATTTTATTGATTTTTAATGATATGTTATTTTAACTATTAATTTATATAAATCTTTATGCTTGAATTAACTTCTATTTTTATTTTTATAGGAGCAAATGAATGCTCTTTGGGTCAAAGCAATGGAGAATGGTACTGAAATGACTAGGTGCCAGATTCTCAAAAAGGTTTTGAAGCCAAAATATTTATTGTGACAAAATATTTTATCACAGGAACCCTAATTTCTTGTAGTGCTCCTTGCAGTCGATTTGATCAATTTTTCGGGCTATTTAGATACCAATTTTCCCCGAAATTTTGTTTTTCTAATAAATCGCTTATTCTTAATTAACCCAAATTTCTTGGGTATTACATTCACTTCTCCTTAAAAAAAATTTCGTCTTCAAAATTTTCATCTGACCGATCATGTAGGTAAGACCAAACTCAGCTCATTACCTGAACACATCGATCACATATGGATTCGATCCTTAACGAACACCCTGAGTTCGTATCCCATGTTTATGAGCATGTCATGTCTTTCACAGCATTTTTTGTTGTGGATCTACAGACAATAACACGTCTCCCAAACTTTTAGGCACGTATATCCTACCCGACACTTGAGGATGCCAACTCGCATCCTAACAATCAGAACCCTTGGGCTGTCCATGATCATTAATCATAGACAAGTACACTTGTCAACCATACATGCCTTCCGTATTTCGTTCACCAAATCCAGCTAAACAACCAGGCTAGCACTAAAAACAGACGATCCTTTCGGCACTATACTCTTAGTCAGTAGGCCAACAAGCCTCCAACATCTGACACTCACAGCTATCCACCTAGGTCATGTGTCAGGCACCTCTTTGCCACGCCCCCGGTGATACGAAGTAGTGCAGTCGTAGTCCTCAAGGAACTCCATCCACCGTTGCTACCTCTCGTTTAGCTCCTTCTGCGAGAACCCATACCTCAGGCTTCTTGTGGTTCATGAGTATCTCAAATGTCCTATCATTTCGGTAGTGTCTCCATAACCTCAAGAGCATATACCCCGGCTACCAGCTCCAAATTATACATTGGGTAGTTCTCTTTGTGCCTTGGTGTGATCCATACGCAATCATTTGGTCATGTTGCACTAACATGCAACCCGATCCTTTGAGCTATCACAAGCTCTCATTGCATTCGGTAAATCATTCTCCTTTAGCTCTCTTAACGAGTCCTATTAGAGGCACAACTATTCTGAAGTGTCCCATCACGACCTTCTGACAATAGCTTGCCCAAATTATCTTATTTTAAAACATCTTAACATTTTATTTCGAAACCTGATTCGCAAAAATTTCATCTAAAACCCTACGTTGCTCCATGTTTCAAAATATAGGGTCGGGACTATAAATAGCTAAAAAGCCCCGAACTCAACTTTCGCATGTCTGAATAATTTTTTTCTTCTTGCCAAAATCTCCAGAATAATAAAACACATTTTTCCATGAAAGAAAAAAAAAATTCTACATTTTTTTTTTCATTTCACTTCTTTTCTTTTTTCTTTTTCCTTTTCTTTTTCTTTTTCTTTTCTTTTTTTTTTCTTTTCTCCCTTATTTCTTCTTCCTTCTTCTTCTTTCTTCTCCTTTTTCTTCCTCTTCCTTCATTCCTCTGCAGCATACCGACCCTGCACGCGAACAACCGCCAGCCGCCGTTGCCTTCCAGCGTCGCCACCACCTCCGACGGCCATAGCTGCCCCTCTGCAACTGCCTCTAACGCTTGCTCTGCCATCAACCGAGAGCCACGGCGTGGCTTCCCCGTGCCCCAGCCGCCGATCACAGCTCCTCTCAGCCATCATCGCCGGCCCAATCGGCCCTCGCGTCGGCCAAATCTGACACACCGCCGCCACTTGCTCCATCACGCAGCCACCGACCATCGCCCGGCTTCCCTCGGCCGCCACCATGCCATCGTCGTCTTTGCTGCTACTATCAAATCCGGGTCGATCCAACCCAACCCGAATTGATCCGCTTCAGGTTTGACCCATCCCCGATTTGACCCATTAGATCTGACCCATATCTGATTTACTTAGATTTAGTAAGAACTCAGATCTATCATGCCAAGGCGCAGCATACCAAGACCCCAGTCTCGATGCAGTGCTTGTGTAGTCTTGAATAGAGGATGCAATCCACAATGCGTCTTTGCCCCTTACTTCTGTCATGAGGATGGTACCACTCGTTTTGCTACCATCCGTGATGTTTTTGGTATCAAAAATGCCCTCAACCTCCTAATTCAGCTTCCGGTAAGTGACCGATTTTGGGCTGCCGATACACTCTTCATTGAAGCTCAGGCCCGGCTTCAGGATCCCGTCTATGGATGTGTATCCTACATCCTTACCCTTAAACAGCAGGTTAGTGATCTGCAAGCTTATTGAGCTTATTTGCACGATTTACTATTCACATATTATTCTTCACATCCCAACCTGCTCCTCAACCTGATCAAGACCCAAGCTAGAATTTCAATCTTCCCATCATTCCAGAGGACGTCCCTCATCCTAATTTCCCAGAGGCTACTCTTCCACCTTACCCTGGCGAAACCAGCAATAGCCAGATGCCACCCCCAGATGATATCGATGAGTTAGGACCTGTCGTGTTTGGCAACCATCGTCATCATTGAGCATCGACCATGTTATCATTTTTATGGTTTGCCTTTTTCCTTTGAGTAATTGTATAGCTTGATCTCTTGTAACTGTTTTGAACATATGGAATGAATATTATGCTTTTAGATACTTTAACGTTTCATTCCTTTGTCTTACCCTCGATTGTATATTGATCATCAAATATCTCAGCCTCGTGTAGCTGTTTTAATAATTCATCAAATCGAGATAAAAATATCGGCTCTTAATTATCACCTGATAATTCACATCCTTAATCAAGTCACACATAGCTAAGCATCCAATAAACTCAAGCTATCATTGGCAATTTCATCATTAAGAAATAATCCCGTGAAATCTTTCGAGAACATATCCTGGCATTTCCCATTTTTCTTACGGCTTTTCACTGACCACAAGCGCCTATATCAACAGGCTCTTTATAATTTTAACTTGTTGACATCACTCAGCTATACATCTCCCAATTTTCCTACCAGGCTATCTTGACTAATCATCTAGCCATACGAGAGTTTCCATTCTCCAAAATCGAAAATCTCAAATCCTCAATCAATTTGGGCCTGCAGCTTCTCCTACTACGACCTGTCATCCTAGCACATCTGCCATCATCTATCATTCTCAATCATGCTGAAGATTCGCACAACTGTCAACGCAACAATCCACAGCCACACTACCAGCTAGAGCAGGTAGGTACTCACGTCGCCTATGGTACTCCAATCCTCACTGGATTTTTTTTCCTGAAAACTTTAAGGTTTCATCACGAATCCCTAGATCCTTAATTAGTTCTTTCAAGAAATTCATCAACAATCTCAAATCGATTTATCCTCAAAGATCCTGAACCAAATCACGATATCCGATTCCAATTATCTCCCATGGATTCAATTTCTTTGTAATCATGGCTCCCAATCCACCATTCATCATGGTGCTTTCAAGTTCACCTTGCCGGGTTGACTACCGACAACTTTACCTGATTTCCCAGATCCATCTGGCACATTGAACCGTAGTCACAACCTCTGTTGACTAGGTCTTCTCATCATTCCTTTAGGGTCGATACGACCTATCAATCAATTCTTTCCTTTTTAGTACTCGATCTCTACCTTGAGTCGAGACTTCCATCTCACAACTCATCGTCAAGGTTTTAGACTAGCCATGCTCCACTACCTGAAATCTTATTTACCGAGAATCCACCAACTCTCACATTTCGTTCTTCAGATCCAGTTGATTATCGGCATACGACCATTAAATTAGTTCTTCCTATGCACTACACTTACCTGCAGCCAACACACAAGCTGTTATCATCACCCCGATCACATAGTAGGCTTACTCCTACATCATACGTTAAAACCCTCACATGGGTACGTCCCGGGTAAAAATTGCACGGTCTCGTCGTAGTCCTCCCAGAACTATCATTCCTTGTCGCTGCCATGAAGCCAACTCCTTCTACAAGTACATTCATTCTAGGCCCTCGAGCCTCCCACTGCTCATCGTGTCATCAATCCCAAAGATGACCATGAACCTTGATGCAATTCTTTCAATAGGACACACGGTTCGCATTTAATCCATCTCATTTTGGGTTGGTTCCCTAGGCTTTCAGCCTCTTTCAACCAGTTAATGGCACATCTCGCACCCTGGACCATTGGGACTTTAAACCCCCTACAAGGTACAGACCATGCTGGGTTGTCCCAGATCTTCAGCATCTGATCGTCTCCTTGGCAATTCACTAAGCAACTCTAACCTTAGGTCCCAGACCCATACCGCGAGACAGCCTACAAGCATCTCCGGCACGTTAGCCACAAGCTCATTACAAGTCTTCGGCCTTGGTCCCTAGATCCAGATCTGTCACTGTGAACACCCAACCAGCAGTGCCGTCATGCTGCTAAGGTTTCCTTATCCCGTCTCTGTGAGTCACATTGGTTGCACCACTATCATCTCATCAATTGACGCAACTCACATGCCATCGCTTGGCCATCTTCAACCTCTTGTTTGACCCAATCCGTGAGATCCCTGATCTACATATCTTATTTTCAAGATACTAAATGATCTTCGAAAATCTATATCATTTTATCCTTAACTCATCAACTAGGCCATGTCACATCAAACAAATCATCCATGATTCGATCATCCTTGACAACCACAATTATCCTATCTTTCATCGTAAGAATTTCGACTAATGACCTCAAATCATCAGTCTCTAAATGTTTCGGATCCATAATCATGGTTACTGAGTCGACCTTACACCCGAATCATATCATCGGATCTTAACTTCAATATCTAGATTATTCTGTTGGTACTAGCTCCCATTAGTCTTCCACTATTCATCGAGAAGAGTAGTCGTATACTATAACAGTGTTTGTACGTGAATAGTACACCAAGTAAGTTCTCAGGAAAGAGAGGTGGATCACAAACGAACACACTTAAATACCAAGTCTTTCCTTAGCCAGAACTTTCCTAGACATGCACTTCCACTACACCACATTTAAATCCAGTAACTTTTAAGACTTCAAGTTGCTCTTCCCTAATCTCCAAATAGGGTTCAGCTCTGATACCAACTGTAACGCCCCGCTTTTTTGAGCATTAAATAACTTAGGAATTTCGGGAATAATTTTTTTTTTTCAATATAAACCATTTTCCGACAATCCCGTTTTACCTTCTCAGCACACTAAATAAGAATCAATAAGCTAAGACAGGTAAACATCATAATTGTGGAGCTTAAAATCGTAACCTGATATGGTACATAGATGAATTTACCTTATATTATATTATAAAGAATCTGTACCATATATTACATTATATTCTCAAATATAAAATACATGAAGATTCCATAAACATTCTAACAAGACTAATCATCAATAAAGCATAAGCTAAAACATATCTGAATCAGCTCGTTGAATCCATCGGTCACGCCATCACGTGTCGTCTCATCCCAACCTACTCCTTGCTTAAGCTGCAAGTCTAAACTAGAACGTTGAATGTCCCAAGGGCATAACCCACTAGAAGATGAAACTTCTAGTGAGGGTCCAAAAACATATATATACGAATGCATGATGCAATAACATGAACAACATTTGCCTTTAATATAACTTTTCAGGCTCACCAACCCGGCACGGAATCCTAGGCAAATCCTGAACCTCTACAGGATAAACCAACGTTATTCCATCATTGCCCTAGGGGAATTACGGCTACATTCTGGGGGCGATATCCCATTCCCATGCACAAACATCAATGTGACAATAATATCGTGCCATGCAATTATCACGACTTTCCATGTAATATGACAAAATGAATATTGCATTCATAAGTAGCATGCATATATAACAATCATATCATAAATATAAGTTCTTGTGAGAAAATCACTCACAAAACCATGTTTAGGATAAAATTACTCACATTTGCCCAAAGATCAAGACACCTCGAAAAGTGTGCATCGCCTCGATATATGTGCCGAACCTCGATTCTCGTGCCAACTCTCAAAGTTGCACCAATCACATCATCTCGATCACCTGAATCATTAAAATGATATTTAATCACTAAATATCCTCAATATTCCATTTATTTCATTTTTCCTTCATTTTCTCTCATTTTTCCTTCTAAAAATCCCAATAAATACCATCGAGACTATTTTCTCAAATCTAACTCCACAACAATTCATAATATACTATGAACTTCAAGGGAAAAATACTAGACTTACGCGGATGTTGCGTTTTCACACAAAATGAGGCTGTTTGGTGTGAATACCGAGACATCGAGAAGGAAAACACCAAAACTTTTTGCACAAACCCCCACAAGTTATTTTTCCAGATTTTTCTAAATTTTTTACACAATTTTCTAGGCCTTCACGCGCCCTCACGCGCGTCTTCTTCTCAGGCAATTCCTTCGCCGCCGGCCACCTGCAACAAGCCCCGATGCTCGTTTTGACTCCACCATCTTGAAGCACTCATTGAGTTGATCACCATGGCACCATTTGGTGGCTGAGAAACATGTCGGAATAGGCCCAAATGGCCAATAAATAGACAACCTCCGACGGCTTCGTGTTTTTTCGGCTAGCATTCGAAACCCATTCAAATTGTCACCAAAATTCACCAAATTTTCCAGAAATCATCTACTCCTCATGGGCAACAAAAGCCCCTTATTTTGGTTGCTCAATTCATTCAAAAATGGCCTCGATTTGAAGCCAATTACTTCCTTAGATTCGGCCTTCATTGACGCCTATTTATAGACCATTTCGATCCTTCAAAAGCTCGATCTCGGCCAACCCAAGTCTCCTAGAGCCTCTACCTCACCCAAGTTAGTCCAAAAACCCACCGAAAGGCTCCATTTTCGCGATCTCAATGGCCAAACTTTCGGCCACTTTCAACTAAAAGTTGGCTCGATTTCGACGCAATTTTTTGCCACTTCTTGGCCAAGAGGCTTGTCTTGGCCTTGCCCCGAGGCCTCACAACCCCTTCCTCGGGTCTCTTATAGTCGATTTCGGCGATTTGAAGGGCTGGTCTACCATGGTTGATTTGAGGTTTCTTGAAATTACATTTTGGCCCCTCAAACTTTGGCCTTTACCTTTTTGGCCATTTTTACTTAGCTCCTGAACTTTTCAATATTGCATTTAAGACCCTCAAGTCCTAAAACATCAATTTGACCCCTGAAGATTCTGAAAAAATATCGTTTTTACTTCCCTCTGATAATTTTAGAAAGCTGCACTTAGACCTGAATCTTCATTTTGGCCCTAAACCTCTTCGTTTCTTCCCGAAACCATTGAAGGGTTGTTCCTCATGAAAAACTGAAGCCCCCCCAAGCTTCCATTGACTTTCGAGAAGTCGTCTATAACAATTTGGTATTGTAACCTAATTGGCAGTTGTATTTTAGCTGTACCAAAAACTGTTCCCGATCTCATTTCTTTCAATGCCATAAATCATGCCTCGAAATACTTATCACGGCCATATCATTTTCCTTTGGCATCCCAGCTCCAGGGCAGTCCTTGCAGTCGATTCAATCAATTTTTTGAGCTATTTAGATACCAATATTCCTCGAAATTTCATTTTTCTAATAAATCGCTTACTCTTAATTAACCCAAATTTCTCGGGTATTACAGCTTGGAATATAGTTGTTAAAATATTATTTTTAACATATTAAAATTTTAAATTTATTATTATGGAATGAATTCAAAAAAATTGTTAAATAATTTTATTAAAAAAAATATTAGTAAATTGATTTTAAAAATATATTAAAATTTAATACAATAATATTTATTATTAAATTAAAAAATAAATATTAAATTTTTATGGTAATAAAAATTATAGGTAACGTAAAATAAATTAAAATTTATTAATAATTTAATGAAATAGATAATAAATAGAAAGAATGATTGGAATAAATATAGTTTTTGAAATAAATAGTGAATTATTTATAATATAATATAAAATAAAATACAGAATGTGGTTGGAGATAGCCTTCACTCAAACCCCCCTCCCTCTCCATTAATAAGCTCTGATGGTCCCTCAAAATTCACCCATACTACACATAGTTTGATTATTTTCACAAAAAGTACATATATGTCATCTTAATTTCATAATTCAAATTCAATATCAAAACAAACATATTTGTATATTAACTTAATGAATTAGGGTTAATGCAAATATAGAAAATAAAAAAATATATAAAGACCATCAAAATCATTTTTAAACCAAATAAAAAAAATTATTCAAAATAAAAAAAAACGTGTGGCTTCAATTTACAAAAATAAAAAATAACTTGATAACAATTTTAATTTGAAAAAAATACATTTGAGTACCCCTAAGATTTAAAGTAAATGTAAGTACTAATTTTTAACGTTTTAAAAAATATAAGAGTAACTAAAATACCCAATTAAATATTCAAAAGTAACTAAAATATCCTTATAATTTAAATACTTCCCATTTTTAAGGACGATAATTTGAGTTGGGTTGACTCAACTCGACAAAACCTATGCCCATATCAGGTGAAAAATGGATGGCAAATAAGTATTACCTAATCTATCATATATCTCAATCATTAATAAAAAAAATACTTATATATATATATTTGCTAAAATATGTATCCATATGTATATACATATGTAGACATATACATATAAATACACATATATATAACAGCATTCTAAGAGATTTTTTTTTTTAAACACAGTTGATTTGTTGCTCACATCTGACACAAGCTAGCAGGGAGGTGGTGTGTGGTCCCACCTGCCATGAAACCCA
This sequence comes from Diospyros lotus, assembly GCF_014633365.1. Taxonomy (NCBI): domain Eukaryota; kingdom Viridiplantae; phylum Streptophyta; class Magnoliopsida; order Ericales; family Ebenaceae; genus Diospyros; species Diospyros lotus. The sequence continues at coordinate 30,990,484 of NC_068349.1, forward strand.
TGTCTTCTCTCTCAAATTGCTTATGTCAATCAATTGTTATATTGCCAACGCAAGCAATATAATAATTTTATATTTCAACATACGAGTGAATGAATATTTTATTTTTTTTTTATCTCTCTCTCTCTCTTTTGTTGTCTCTCTAACTCAATTTTAGGCAACGAAAACAAAGATTGCAACAATCATTGAGCTCGATCCAACCCTAGTTTTGGATGGAGTGGTTTAATTGTTGAGCCCTAACAACTAATGGTTGGCCACCATTAGTTATTTTTTTTTTTTAAATAAAAAAATAAATGAAAGAGAATAAAAGGTGAAATAATTAATTTAAAAGAATATTGTGACTTACCCTTTTAATTCCAAAGCTTCGTAAAACTTATGATAATCAGTATGGCAGAATCGTCAGGTCAGGCGTCGGCCTTACAGAGTGTGCCCTAAATCCGCTGCCCAGAAAGAGAAAGCAAAAGCAACCGTCGGATGAGGAAAGGCATCATCCTGTCCCTTCGTTTTGAAAACCCCGCTCACATTCAAATTCAAATCACAGAACCGACCGTTGCCTCTTTCTTTCCAATTTCTTCTACAAAACTCCCCCATCCATCCTTCCCAGTTTCCGTTTGTATCTCTCTCTCTCTCTCTCTCTCTCCACTTCAAGACACCATCTCTGTGTCTCTCCCTTTCTTTGCCCTCCACCATGGCTGTGGACAAAAAGCTTCCCTTACAGTCGAGCAACAACGCCAATGTCACCGCAGCAGCACCGCAGCGATCCACGGCCGCCGGTGGCAAGACCATCGAAGAGACATACCAGAAAAAGACCCAGCTTGAGCACATCTTGCTCAGGCCCGACACCTACATCGGCTCCATCGAGAAGCACAGCCAGACCCTCTGGGTCTACGAGAACAACGAAATGGTCCACCGCTCCGTCTCCTACGTGCCCGGCCTCTACAAGATCTTCGACGAGATCCTCGTCAATGCCGCCGATAACAAGCAGCGGGATCCGTCGATGGACTCCATCAAGGTGGTGATTGACGTGGAGATGAATTTGATAAGCGTGTACAACAGTGGGGATGGCGTTCCGGTGGAGGTTCACCAGGAGGAAGGCGTTTACGTTCCGGAGCTGATATTCGGTCATCTCCTGACGAGTAGTAACTATGACGATACGGTCAAGAAGACCACCGGTGGCCGGAACGGATACGGCGCCAAGCTGACCAACATCTTCTCGACAGAGTTCGTGATCGAGACAGCCGATGGAAAGCGACAGAAAAAGTACAAGCAGGTATATCGGAGAACTGAGGTTCTTTAATTGGTTCAAGATTTTTGTCTTCTTTGAACTCTAGGTTTCAATTTAGGCTTTTTGAGGGTTTTGTGTGTATGAATGTACATTTCGCATATACAAAGTTGAAGATTCTAGGGTTGTTGTCTTGGGCATTCTGATTCTGCCAATCTTGGTGAGTTAACTATTTTGTACTATTTTAAAGATAATTGTTTGGTTTAGGGTTTTACATGATGACCTGATAATCATTAGAATTTTCTAAATTAGGATTTTGTTCGATCATTTGATTTGTCAATCCTTCGATTCATGGTTGGCCAGTTTTTTTAGTGTCAATTCTCCACACTATAGCTTACGGCTTGAATGATGTGCTGTGATTGTTTAGAGATATCTGATAATGCAGATTCTTGTATTCACGGTCAATGATAAGCTTTTGTGTTATTCACTACACAACAAATACGGCATCCGGGTTTCAAGTTTCTCACTTTGACTCAGCTGCAGCCTTGTTTTGTAATCGATTCACACTTTCTCTGCTAAAACCATTTTGTTTTCTACTTTATGCGATCATCCAACTGCTTTGTCTGCTCTAAAGGTAAAGGGAAAACATAGCATGGATGATGAACGACAAATTTTCACTTCTCAATTTTGCTCTCCATCTAAGCCCAGCATTTGCATTTCTCCCCAGCTCTTCAACATAATATAGCTAATACATGCTTTGCTTATTAATAAAATTATGTTATCCGATCAAAATTTTCTTTTTTACTATTTTCAATCGTTGTAGGTGTTCAACTTAACCTATTTTGTGTTCTGGAATTAAATTTTTCCTTACTATTTTCAGTCCTCCTACTCTTTAAATGTACAAGTGCTTGCTAACTGTGTTAGTATGTTCTACTGCTGTGAAGGTGTTCTGTAACAATATGGGAAAGAAATCTGATCCAGTGATAACAAAGTGCAAGCAGGGGGAAAACTGGACAAAAGTCTCGTTTAAGCCTGACTTGGCAAAATTCAACATGACTCATCTCGAAGATGATGTCGTTGCCCTGATGAAAAAGCGGGTGATTGACTTAGCTGGATGCCTTGGAAAGACTGTGAAGGTTGAGCTCAATGGGCAACGTGTTCCAGTGAAGTCTTTCGTTGACTATGTTAACCTCTACCTTCAATCTTCCTCCAAAGCCAGACCTGATCCCCTCCCAAGGTTTACACTAAAAATTTTTATTGACTCATTTAGTTCATTCCAATCAAAATACTTATAAACTTCAACAACTTGATCAGAATTGCAGAGAAGGTTAACGACAGGTGGGAGATATGTGTGAGTCTAAGTGAAGGGCAGTTTCAGCAGGTACTGATTAGTATTTAAAGTGAAACATGTGTGTTTATTGGATGCATACAGTCTGCTGATGGAAGTTTTTCGCTTTGTTTCATTTGTCCAGGTGAGCTTTGTAAATTCGATTGCAACAATCAAAGGTGGGACTCACGTTGATTATGTCACCAACCAGATTACGAACCATATAATGAGTCTTGTAAATAAGAAGAACAAGAATGCTAATGTCAAAGCACACATGGTGAGGAACCATCTATGGATTTTCGTCAATGCTCTTATTGACAACCCTGCTTTCGACTCTCAAACGAAAGAGACTTTGACGATTCGCCAAAGCAGTTTTGGATCCAAATGTGAACTCTCCCAAGAGTTCCTGAAGAAAGGTTTGTTGTGCACAATCCGGTATCCTAAATAGCTATTTATTTATTTCATGAACTCTAAGGCTGATTCTTTCTTTGGTCAATTCCTCTGCAGTGGCCAAGTCTGGGGTAGTTGAAAGTCTATTGTCATGGGCTGATTTCAAGCAGAGCAAAGATCTTAAAAAAACTGATGGGACGAAGAGACAGAGGATTACTGGGATTACCAAGCTAGAAGATGCTAATGATGCTGGAGGGAGGAACTCTGATAAATGTACCTTGATTTTAACAGAAGGAGATTCAGCAAAGGCCCTTGCGGTATGGATTCTCTTTCAATATGAAATAGTTCAGTGAGCATCATTTTTGCCTTGTACATAATGTAATTGTCTATACAGATGGCTGGCATTTCCGTCGTGGGAAGAAATTTTTATGGTGTGTTTCCATTGAGAGGTAAATTGCTCAATGTGAGGGAAGCAAGCCATAAGCAGATAATGGAGAATGCAGAAATCCAGCATATCAAACAGATTCTTGGACTCCAGCATGGAAAAGAGTATGACAGTGTCAAATCTTTGAGATATGGTCATTTGATGATCATGACTGATCAGGTTTGACACCTCACTCCCTTCTCTTCATCTTCATCATTTTTCAACCATGGATGGGTTCACTGCTTTGTCGTGAACTTATTATATGTTGCTTGTGTGCTGATAAACTGGTTAACAAAGTTCAATTTTCTGCTACACAGGACCATGATGGCTCCCATATTAAAGGGCTGCTAATTAATTTCATTCATTCATTCTGGCCCTCACTGCTAAGGATTCCTTCTTTCATGGTAGAGTTCATTACACCTATTGTGAAGGTATTGCTCGACTGTTCAACTTTTTTTTGTGAATTTGGAAGAGGGGTTAAAATTTATACTCATGTTTAGCACTTTTGCGCAGGCTACTTACAAAAATGGGAAAATATTATCGTTTTACTCCATGCCTGAATATGAGTCCTGGAAGGAGAGTTTGGGAGGCCGCGCCAGTGGCTGGTCTATTAAGTATTATAAGGTTTGTACGTTCAAGCTCACAGTAAGGAACCAACTAACATTTGTCAGTATTTTGATTTCTCATCATGTCGGTGTTAGTTACCACAGGGCATGTACTGCTGTACAACGAGTATAATTTTTGGATGAGAATCAATTATTTTATTTGGTATTTCTGTGTGAAAAGCAGATTATGCTGTTCACTCGACAAGGGTTGTAAATTTCCTAATAATATTCTTCTGGCTCAACAGGGGTTGGGAACAAGCACATCAAAGGAAGGGAAAGAATACTTTAAAGATCTTCAGAAACACAAAAAAGAATTTCGTTGGGAAAATGATCAAGATGGTGATGCAATTGAGCTTGCCTTCAGTAAGAAGAAAATTGAGGCAAGGAAGAATTGGCTTAGACAGTTTGAGGTAGGAAACTACGTTCTCCTATTTCCTTTTTTAAGTGAAATTCTTTCTTTCTAGTGACACATTCTTCTTCATTATTATGGTTTGCAGCCTGGCACTTATCTTGATCAGAAGGAGACGCTTATAAAGTACAGTGACTTTGTGAACAAGGAGCTTATATTGTTTTCCATGGCTGATCTTCAACGGTCAATTCCTTCAATGGTTGATGGTCTGAAACCTGGTCAAAGGAAGATCCTTTTCTGTTCTTTCAAGCGCAACTTTGTCAAGGAAGCAAAAATTGCTCAATTCTCAGGTTATGTATCAGAGCATTCGGCTTACCATCATGGGGAGCAGAGTCTTGCTAGTACCATTATTGGCATGGCACAGGATTATGTGGGCAGCAATAACATAAACCTTCTTCAACCCAATGGACAGTTTGGCACTCGTCACCAGGTCAGACTAACAAAATGTTCTCATTCACATCATCAAATTGAAAGGAAAATAATAGTTTTGTTCTGTGATTTTTCTTTTCTGGTTTAATTTTCTAGTCTCACATCTATATCTTGTTCCTTAACAGGGAGGCAAAGATCATGCCAGCGCTAGGTACATATACACTCGCCTTTCTCCTATCACAAGGTTCCTTTTCCCTAAAGAGGATGATATCCTTCTTGACTACTTGAACGAAGATGGACAATCCATTGAACCTACTTGGTAAGTTCACTTACATTATTTGGCAAATAAAATATATTATGACAAGATGTTTCTATTGTTAAATATTACTTTGTTATTTGTACAGGTACATGCCTATCATACCAACGGTACTAGTCAATGGAAGTGAAGGGATTGGAACAGGATGGAGCTCCTACATTCCAAATTATAATCCCAGGGATATTGTTGAAAATGTGAGGCATTTATTGAATGGTGAGCCGATGGAGCCCATGGATCCATGGTACAAAGGATTCAGGGGAACTATAGAAAAAACAGCAACAAAGGAAGCTGGAGCTAGCTATACTGTCAGTGGAATTATAGAGGAAGTGAATGAAACTACACTCAGGATTATAGAGCTTCCCATTCGACGATGGACTCAGGATTATAAGGAGTTCCTGGAATCAATTATGACAGGAAATGATAAAGTTAAGGATCCATTTATCAAGGTAAAATTGATTTTTCAATTTCTTGGTATCATTTGCTAATCACAAGATGGTGATGCTGAGATTTGAATCAATTTCTAATAGGAGAGATAATACTTGTTGCAGGATTACAGAGAGCATAATGATGATACCACTGTACATTTTGAGGTTCTTTTGTCTGAGGAGAACCTGATCATGGCCAAACAAGAGGGATTGCTAAAGAAATTTAAATTGACAACTACAATCAGCACTAGCAATATGCACCTATTTGATCCAAAAGGCGTCATTAAGAAATATGATAACCCTGAACAGAGTATGTTTTTTCATGTCATGTGCCATTTTCTTTCCCCCTATTCTGTATTAGGTTTGCAAGTTATTTATTTCTTTTTTTTTTCTTTTTGCAGTTCTTGAGGAGTTCTTTCATGTGAGGCTTGAATTCTATGAGAAGAGAAAGGTAAGTCAGCCAAAGTCCAAATTTATTGAATTAATTCTTTGTTTTCTTTTTCTGTAAGCTAAATCAATTCTTGGCCATTAACTATTGGAAAGTTCATAATCTTGTCCAGAAAGTTCTGTTGGACAATCTTGAAATGGACTTGTTGAAACTGGAGAACAAGGTTCGGTTCATACTTGGGGTTGTGAAAGGAGAGATCATTGTGAGCAATAGGAAGAGAGCTGAGCTGCTTCTCGAGCTGCGGGATAAAGGTTTTACTCCTTTCCCAAAGAAAACAAAAAATGCGGAAGCTGTAGTTGCTGGGGCCGCTGATGATGCAGAAGATAGTGAAGAGAGCCCGGAGGTGGTTGGCACCAAAGGAGTCCAGGCTAGTGATTATGAGTACTTGCTGTCAATGGCTATTGGAACCTTGACGCTCGAGAAGGTTCAGGAGCTCTGTGCAGATAGGGATAAACTCAACGAAGAAGTTGATGACTTGAGGAAGGCAACACCGAAGTCTTTGTGGGTCAAAGATCTTGACGCTCTGGAGAAAGAACTTGATGTATGACTCAAAAGATGACACTTTTCTTAAGGATTTGCTATGATTTCTCGATCTCTTGTTTGATGTATATATATTGGTGATTCAGGAACAAGAAAAAAGTGATACCCAGGCAGAGGAGGCTAGAAAGGAGATGAAAAGCAAGATCATGAGAGAAGCTGGTCTTAAGGCATCCAGGCAAGCACCCAAAAACCCAAGGAAGAATATCAAAAAGGCCAGCAATGCAGAATCTGTTTCAGAAACAACAGAAACATCAACCACCTCTTCTATGGAAACGGGTAAGCTTGGAACCTTTTTATATGTCCGTATTGGTATTTATCTTTAATGTTTATTGACCATAAAAGTACCTTAATCAGATAAAGTTCCTGAGGTGAAACCAAAGGGAAAAAGAGGTCCAAAGAAGGCTCCAGCTAAACAGGTATGCATTTTCATTTTTCATTTTTGACATTTCATTTCTGATTGTTGTTCTGTCCATATTTGACATGTCCTGCAGCAAGAAACTTTCTCAACTGTTCCTATTTGATGAACTTGACAGGAAAAGCGATCTTCGGTTTTGAAAGATGAAGATGAGGATGATGAAGTACTGGAGCTAAAAGATCGACTTGCTGCTTACAACCTTGAATCTTCTCCCGATCACTCGGAAGGTAATTTTTATCTTCCTGATGGTACAATAGTTTCCATTCAAGAAAAGAATTGTTCAAAAACTGCTTCATTAATGAGGATTCCACCAGATTGGAAACATGGATATGAACCTACAGCATAAAAATATGAATTTCAACTTGTTTTTTAATTTTGGGCAGCCATGGAAACAGAGCTGCCTCAAGCGCCGCCGGCCAGGAAGAAAGAGCCCAGTATAAGAGCTGCAGCAAAGAAAGCTTTGTCAACTGTGACAGATATTTCTGATGATGATGAGGAGGAAGAGGAGTACATAAGCGATGATGAAGATTTTGATCTTGAAGTGGTTACTGCACCGCCAGTGGGGAACAAGAAGGGAGGTAAAAAGCCAGCGGCGAATGCAAAGGGAGGTAAACCACCAGCAAAGAAGAGAGGGCCAGCTAGTAAGCAGTCTAATGTAATCGGCCAGAAACTGATCACTGAAGTTCTGAAGCCGGCAGAAAACGTAGGGATTTCACCTGAGAAGAAAGTGAGGAAGATGAGAGCATCTCCATTCAACAAGAAAAGCAGCTCAGTTCTGGGAAAGGTGGTGGTTGGTGAGGAGGAGGAGGAGGAGGAGGAGAACGTTTCAACAGGAAGTCAAGATGCTGTGGCATCTGGTTCAAATGCAGATAGTGCTGCTGAGGATACAGGTAAATTTGTGGCTCCTAGTAGGAGGAGGCCTCCTCAGAGGATGAATCGCGGCAAGGCAAGGTATGTTGTGAGCGACTCTGAGAGCGATAATGAGGAGGAGGTCAGCCAGGATTCAGACTTTGATGAAGACGACGATTAGGATTAGGTGGTTGTTTGATTGATATATCTAGGAAAGGGAAACAATAAACTCATTTCCCAGCTGTCATCAGTTCACTGTACAACTGTTGTGAACACTCTCGATTGTTAGTGGTTTCTTTCTCAACTAAATATTTGAATTACAAGGATTGAGAGATTCTCTCCCAAAGATACTGTGATTCGGGTGATACACAAAGTTCAAAATGAAAATGGTGGAAGAACTAAAAGGTTAAATTATATCAGACTATTTTGATATCACATAACTGATAAAACTATTATTAATCATGACTCTTAGCATTATTCATTCTTTTAATGTTTGAAAAAATACAAGTATTTCTAAAGTTAATTGATATGTTGTAATTTTTTTCCTTATTGATAGTTAATTTTTATCAAATATTAAAATTGATTAAAATATTTTTATATTTAAAGACTTTTTTGTCATTTTTTATTTTTGCTTCTCCCTCTTGGTCAATCAAGTCACGATACTTGTTCTTTTTTTTTTAAATTTCAATCATGTTAATAATCGGTTTAAATTTTAAATTTAGAACCATCTTTTCAAATCTAAAATCATTTGAACCACGAAAACTAAAATAATAAAGTCTCTCTTTCTCCAATTTTTAATAAATCTAAACCATCTGAGTTCGTTGATGATAAATCCAAATCTAAGTATAGATTCATCATCCTCTTCTAAATCTAGAATGATTTGAATGGTCCGATGGCGCCAATGGTTCGACGGATACAATAAATCTCTCTCTTCAAATGAACCCCAAATTTATCCTAGCTTCATCACAATGAACCCAAAGTTCTCTTTTTCTCTCACCGATGAAACCCAAGCAGTTAAATATGAACATAGGTGATATCAATTCACCTTTTTTTCTTTCTTTTTGAATGGCTATTATTTGCTACTTGTTTTTTATTTTTATTTTTTAAAAATCAAGATAGAGAAGAAAAAAAGAAAATAAAATAAAAGGTCAAAACGTCATTTAGTCTTTATGTTTTTAAACGTAACGAGTGAATCCTTCAATTTTACCAAATCTCAAGGCATTGTATATAATTTATCCAAGAAATGCACAAATAGGGCATAAAATAAAAAAAATACTATTAATACACCTTTATATACTTAGGCTACACAAAGATGTACCAATGACAAAAAAATCTCTCATAAAACTCGTGAGGCGCATGAAAGCAAAAAGTATTTTGATCATAATACCCCTTTATGTAACTCAAAATATACAAAAATGATGTACAAGTAACACGACTCAAACAAAATAATTTTAGCACATCAAAAATAATTGGAGAATTAGAATGTTATATTATTGGATACAAAAATCAGAACTAATATAAATATAATTAGACATGTAACCAAATCGAATTCAAGTTAGAACTATCATATTTGAACTTGGATCCGGCTATGATTTTAAAACCGATAATCGACCCCATTATAAAGTATTGTATATACAGTATATATTACATAATTAATGTTAAATAAAAAAAGTCAAAACTAGCAAATACATATCCAGATTGTCTATAATATTATTATTTATTATAATATAATAATCAAAACCACATCTATGCTGAAGAATAGCCATACCCAAATAAATGGGGGGATGGATACAAAATTTAGACCCTATAATTCATTCAATCAAAACTAATAACAGATTGCTAGCCAGTAAAGAGTAGGGAAAATTTATCACAGCTGCTAATTCTAATTCAACTCATTACTTATGGTTCATGCACAACCATGGGAATCACATCAATTAATGTAAAATAGAGAATTGACTTAACCCCTAATACAAGTTGTTGCAGCTTCAGTGCTATAATTAAAAAATAAAAGAAACAGAGAGAGAGAGAGAGAGACTCTTCATCTAGTTGTACAAACTTATTTCATGTTAAATAAGCAAACATATTCTCTTTCCTTAAGATGAAATAACAGCAATCACAAGCCTTAATCTCATTAGATGAATCGACTACATAAATTTTACAACTCCATCCTTCTCCATCCACAACCATATATATCTCCCAGGCCCCAGGGAAAGAAATTGCACAAAATAAGTACTATGCACTACTAAGCAGACCAAGAAACCTCTATTATAATGAGCATGCATCATACATGTACATCATAAAGTACTTTGGTCAAAGATATGCAAAATTAAGGAAATACATACCTTCTTAATCTATTATGCCATGTTAAGACACCATGCATGCGAGTAGTATAGAAGGGCCCCAACAGGACATATTTTGCTTGAATTTTAGGCAATAAAAAACTTGATCTGCATTTTCTATTTCTAAGATCCTTGTTCCAGGGTACCAACTATTGTGAATAGAAGAGATGAAAGTCTCTGTACAGAATCTGGTTAGCGGCATAATAAGGAGAAAAAGGAACCTAACTTGGAAGATACACCTAAATATCCATGGCAGCGGAAGTTGTACACTGGACTTACAATATGTCGTTTAAAACCGTCCTAGATGCCGAGGCTTCATGGGAAAATCGGCAGCTGACCAGGAAATCACATGGTGAGATTTCGTTTTGTAGCTTCCATTTTTGACAATAGATCTTTAATGTCTGCTTCCATTCTCATCTTCATATTGAAATATTCCTGATGAGCTCTCTCAAGAGCCTGAAGCTCTTCAAATTTTTGATTGCGCATATCTTCAGCCTCAGACAACCGCAACTTGGTAACGCGACTGGTATACTCTTCTTCAATTTTTTCATTCTTAGCAATTGCAATGCGTTTCAGGCCTTCAGCTTCTCGTCTTGCATCGTCAGCACGTGTTTGGAACATTTTAGCCTCTGCATATTTGATTCTCACAATACTGTCCAATTCATCGAAAACAGGTTCTTTCTGGGCACTCCTTTGCAAATCCGAGTCCAGCAGGTGTTTGTCGTTCTTGTCCGCATTATAGCTAGGAAGTAAACTGGATGATTTCTCCAAATAAGGTAACTTTTCTGAATAAAGAGGCTTAAACCATACAGGATCTTGGCTTGGCCCAGTAATCCTGTTACTCCCTCCTTGATTCTGGTTGAATTGCTCCTTGGCTGACACAATGGGAGTGTTCCCAGACTTGAAGCAATCCATTTCTGAAATCACAGAGATTTTGATTTAGATAACAGATTCAATAAAGACTAGTACTGAGAGAGAGATAGAGAGAGATGGTATCAGAAACATTTATTAACTTTCATCTTTGACTGGTTGATGTTTAAAGAATTAACTCAAGTCTCAAATGAAGTCAAAAGTATATCAGAAACATGACATGATAGCTCCAAATCATGATAAAGAAAGACTAGTCCAACCATTGTACTCGTAATAGGTTTCAAATATTAATTTGATCAGAAACCATCACTTGGTAAACGACTCCCACTGGTAATTGCTTTCTCCAAAAAATAAGACAAAGGGTGATAATGTAACCTGCAAGACTTTATGGCAGTACAATAACAGAAAATTTGGTGGTAGTATGGTCCTTGCTGAAATGCTCAGTTGAAAGAAAAAGGCAAATTCCAAAATCCATCCCCGAGGTTTGGTCTAAAATAGAATTCCTCACATTCAAAAAATAATACTAGCGACCCTTGTCAGCGCCTCAGCGTTTGTCGCCTGACAGACCTTAATAATCAAATTAAATTACAATTGTGCCATTAAATGCAACATTGTAAATTATTAAAAAAAGAAATAGATATTTTCATTTGGTTAAAATGATGAGTCATTTTCAAAATCCTACAGTTCATATTGTAAAAATATATCAGAAAAGGTATTTAATGGGATCCCATTCTAATAAAAGGAAAAATATGTGTTAAATTGATACAGTCACCAATCAAGACTCGGCCCAAGGCCGACCCAACCAAACCGGAACAATATCACCAAAATAGTAGTGCCATAATGTTATTTTAATTTTTAATACTTCTTAAGTTTTAGAATTCTACTTGATTTAAGATTCTACTTCATGTTTTTACTTGATTTAGGATTCTAATTCATGATTCTACTTAATTTAGGATTCTACTTTATATTTCTACTTGATTTAGAATTTTATTTCATGTTTCTACTTGATTTAGGATTCTACTTCATGTTTGATTAGGGTTTTATTTTTATTAGGATTCTAAATGACTTTTATTTAGAATTTATTTCTATTAGAATTCTAGTTGGATTTTGTTTACAAATATTAAATGGATTTAAATTAGCCAAATACTATAAATATGCCTAGGATCTAGAGTTTGTAATCAAGTTTTAATCAATCAAATTTCAGCAACCTATTTGAATTTTCTTAGCAAAACAGTCTTGTTTTTGCGTCTTCTTGAAAGCCAAGCTTTGGCCATTGAAGTTTGCTCTTTCAATAGTTTATTTTGGTGTATTTTTTTCACACACGCGCTACACGCTGCGTCATAAATATACACAAATCACAGGGGAACAATCAAATTATGTACATAAGGAAATGATTCTTAACACATACACATCTCATCTTCTTATGACCTAAAGCACATTTTTATACAAAAATTCATACAAGGAGACTTCAACAATTTTGTATAATGCCTTTTATACAAGTAAAATATTTTATACAAAATATATACAGGCAAATTTCAAACATGAAATTATTTTATAACAATTTTGCAGAAAAAGATAACAAAGCGTATACAAATTTCTAACAAAAAAGTTAGAGAAGCAAACTTTGAAAAAATAAATTTTATACTAAGAAAAGAAACAAAAAACAGTAAACCTCTTATCAAAAAATTAAACAAACCTTGAAAAGTGAGGAGTCTAGTGCACCAGAGACGTTCTTTTTAATCCAAATATTTTACAACTTTATATGAAGTTTTTATATCATTTTTAAAAACATTTACACAAAGATACTTTATATAGAAATTTTTTACACAATGATTTTAGACGTCCAAATTTTACATGTAGAAACTGTAAACTTTGAGAAATTTTCATAAAAAACTATGAAAATAAAAATATATATATTCTACATATAGAAATTTGTACATAAAAAATTTTATACAAGCAATCTTTAGGGAAATTTAATAAAACAAAATTATATGAAAATAATAAGAACTTATTGCAGTATCAAAGTTTAGCAAGCATAAATTTTTTGTACAAAAATCTATAGAAGGTGAAAAATCACTTGTATAACTTTTGTGCAAAGTTATATTTGTAAAAAGGATACTTTTTTACTTACAAAGTTATAGTAAAAAAATTCCTTTTAACAAATATTTTGCATGCATAAGATTTTGTTAAATTTCTAAGAAATTTTTTGTAGAAAAATTTTATATAAAAATTTAGGTGAAAATATGATGACACCAAAATATAGTAAGGTTTAGTTAGGTATATTTCTCATAGAAGGCAAACCTTGGTGGAACGAGAAAGTTGCTCCACTATGACCTAGATGTCATAGGCTAAAGTCAGGACACGGCCACTTTGCTAAGGATAAGGCTGCCTACAACTGATCTTTCCCTAAGCCCGCAATGCGAGAACCTCACGCACTGGGTTCACATTTTTAGGTATATTTTCATAATTTTTAAGATTAAGATAATTAACTTACGTAGGTATTATTTTCGACTCAATTTAGATTTTGCATATTCGAGCAAATCACAATTAAATTTTAAAACATGAGATGCACTATTTGTTTTCCCGACAATCTTAGGGGTAGTTAATGTAATTTACTCACAAAGCAATAATAGTAAGTTCTAAACTTGGAAAAACAGAGGGAAATAGTTGCATGAAATGCTAAATCAAAAAGATTCCAAAATCCAAACTTAAATCAACAAATCAACATCTTCGGACAGTAATTGATTTCATTTAATTCAACAAACTCAATATGAATTGCAAAATTAAGAAATCAAACTCACAAGATGAATTGTTATTCACTTATCAGATATTAATTAGCAAAAGGCAGGCCTTGACAGTAATGGTAAGGAGCTCATTTTGACTAGAAGGTAAAGAGTTCCAAGTAATACTAGAAATAGGGCAGCAGAACTCTCCTCCAACCCTCCCTTCAAAGTCTAATGCACTAAAGATGTCATTTTTTAATCAAATATTATTTAAAATCTTGTTGATATTCAAGTAGCAAGCATTGTCACTATTTTCATTTTTTATGTTGGGAGCACCAAATATGACAAATAGCGAAGGCAACAAAAACCTTCAAATACAACCAACGATTAGCTAAAAATGTAAAATGAATGGAAAACATTTTGTACAAAGAATTCTACGAGTTTATTTTCTACCATACATTTCTATAGAAGTGTTGTCCAAAAAATTATGCATACAAAACTTTGCACTGTAATTTTTATACAACAAATTTTTTAATTATAACTTTTAACAAAATTTTGTTTTGAAAATAAACCACGCGAGACACAATTAAAACAACTTGGTTATGTTAGAAGAAAATCAATAGAGGCTCCTATTAGGAGAGTGGAAGGAATGGAACAAGCATCTAGCAAAGAGGTAAAGAAAGACCAAGAAAAGCAATGGGAGACGTTGGGATATGATATAAGGGTCTTACAAAAGATAAGGCATTGATATACATGATTAGCAATCTAGGAGTAACCGATCCCACAAAGTAGGATAGAGGCTTGATATACTACTATTGTCGTCATCGTAATTCTGTATAAAAAAAAAAATCGTAATTCTGTATAAAAAAAAAAATTACATTTTTCCAAACCTTCTTGTTATAAAATTTTTTATGTAAAAAATTCTACATATAGAACATTTTTTTAAATTCCCAAAGTTCACATTTTACACATGCAAATATTTGGTGCATAAAATTTTATTGTTTCAAAATTTTTTGTATAATTCCTTCTTTTTCATACAAAGTTGTAAAATATTTAGCTTAAAAAAGATGTAACTAGTGCATGAGGATCCTCAGGCTGCAAGGGTCATATAATTTTTTTTTGTCTAAAAGGTTTTCTTATACAATCTATAAAAAATCCTAGACATTGAGGCAAATATGCGTACCTAGCTCAAACTGAAACACCATCAACTACAATGGTGAAGCTTTCATGGTAGGAGCAAGAACCCTCTTCATTTGGGGTGAATTTGAATGAAAAATTTTCTCCAATAGGATGAGGACAGACAAGAGAAAAAAATCCCCACCCAAGGGCAAGAACAAGACCCTCCGACTTGCCCCTGATCCACACAATTTTATTCTACATACATGCAAATCATTTTTATTTTATTCCATATATATATAATTTTGTTTTTTTCTATTTAGATATAGAATTTTTTAAGATATGAAGACCAATGACGATGTTGCCCAAAAAAAATTCAGGCAGGATGGTCAAAGTGGAAAAGTGCAGTTAGCATTTTATGTGATAGTAAGACTCCATTAAAGCTAAACAAAAATTTTATAAGACAGCTATAAGATGAATTTTGTTGCATGAAAACAAAATGTGGCAATCTAATGGGTATACAGCAAATTCAGTCCATTTGGGGCAGGTATGGACCTAAAATTTTGTCCAATGGGACAAGTATGAACGAGAAAAAAACATACCCAAACAAGTACAAGTACGGGTATAGTAGAAGGTGTATCCAGTCCATACTTGAGTGCAGTATGCATACAAGGCCAAGCCCAATCAACTTACCTAATCCAAGACTAGTTGCCGGCTATTGACTAGGCCCACCAACTCTTGTTGGGCAACTCTAGTTGGATCTAACTCGGTCAAATAAAAAATCAACATTCAACACCAATAACCTTAATAATAACAAAATTTTGATAAAAGAAATTTGGGATAAAAAATGAGAAACGTTTATTTTTTATTTAACTTCAACAGTTACAATTTGAGATAAAAGGGTCAGGGATGAAGGACTATATATATTATCTGAAAGGTAAGGTACTAGAAAGGGAATACGAGTATGGGTACAAGTATGAGGGAAGGTGCATTAAGTCCATTGCCATTTCTAAAAATGTTAAGACAGTAAAGCACCAATATGTACAAAATATGAGCGCAACAAAGATGAAAATGTTAAAGAGAGAGGTGTGATACAACACTAGATAAAATTAGACACGAGGCTATTCATAACAAGGTCAAAGTGACTTCTATTGGAGATAAGGTAAGTGAGAAACTATTAAGATGGTTTGGTTATGTGAGAAGAAGACCAATAGAAACTCTTGTCAGAAAAGTGGATGAAATAGAATTTGAGTCTTTAGCAAAAATGATTTGAGGAAGACTAAGAAAAATTTGGTAGGAGACAGTTCGGTAAGATATGAATTATGAGAATCTTGATAAGGCCATAGATAGAAATGATTATAAAGCTAGAATATATGTAACTCACCCCATACAGTGAGATTATAAAGCTTGATATGTTGTGGCTGTTGCCACCAACATATAAGAATTTTTCTAAATAAATAAATTTTTTAATATCTAGATATACTCTCTTATTTTGAAATTTAACCCTATGATACTTTATCTATCATGCTTTATTTTAAATTTTTATTTTTATTTTTGAATCTTCAGAATTCCTTTATATGTCGATGTGTTATTTGCATTATTTCAGTTTTTAAATCTTAGTACTAATTTAAAATGTGAGACATCAATATAGTGGAAAAAATATTGTTGACAACACCAAATAGTTTTTTGGGGATAAATTATTTTTAAATTTGTATATAAATTACCCGTTACTCCACCATCCAATGGATACCCATTACACAATGGGGATGGGGAAGGAAAAAGTGAATGCGAGGATGGGAACGAAAGAAAGGGTAGTCAGTTTGAACCCGGTGCATCTCCTATTACATAGGCTTTAAAAGCCCCAAAAATAACCAAAAAAGTAAACCAGACTCAATTACTCTTGGTTCATGGCTGTTCAAGCTTGGCCCAGTTTAATTTAATCAAAGTATTTATAGGCAATAACATCTTTGGAATCATACAGACTTTAGCTGTCAGCAAAATTTGGTGAAACTGTTGTAAAAATCAAAAAGGCATGGTTACAACCTCACCTGCCTGCAACATTTTGAGATCTAGGAAGTATATCAAGTTTGGCAACAAAAAAGATTCCAAACTAGCTCTTTCAGTTGGGGTATGTAATAAACTCCCCCCCTCCCCCAAACCAGGCAGGCTTCAGATACATCTCAGTCGAGATTGGTATCAAGCCAAAAAGAGATTTATTCAAGCTTGGCATGATAACCAGACCACTGGAAACTCAAAATTGGTCGCATCGCTTTCAACAGAGTTCTAAGGAATCCAGGCTCAGGCTGCTTGATTTGATTAGCACACCTTAATTTTAGCTATTAACTCAACATGTATCTCTTGCGATCATTAAAGGGAGAGCAACAGGTTCAAGCCCCAGTTGGGAACTGCTGTCATGCAGTACTTTCTACACACCCACAAAAAGAAAGAAAAGAATGCAAATCACCTTCCATGACTTCTTAAGTTTTCATAGTCAACAATGCAGGTAAAAGCAGATGAAGCTTCATACAGATGCATTAAAATAGGTAACTTCTAAATCTCAACATGGATAAAGAAAGTTAGGTCCTTCCCCACAAGCAGTGTTTTCAGCAAGACAGTAAAGTTAAGTCATACTTACCAGCAAGGAAACTCATAATCTGGCTTTGAACCTTCCGAACATCAGACTTGTTCGCCAATTTTGAAATCATCAGAACAGC
The DNA here is from genome assembly GCF_014633365.1 of Diospyros lotus. Classification (NCBI taxonomy): domain Eukaryota; kingdom Viridiplantae; phylum Streptophyta; class Magnoliopsida; order Ericales; family Ebenaceae; genus Diospyros; species Diospyros lotus. Next base: position 31,007,982 of record NC_068349.1, read on the forward strand.
CAAATTATGCAGCTGCTTCCCTCTTGCATCCTCACTAGCAGAAAAGATTCTTCTGACATATTCAAGCTCCCTTGTAAGTGTTTCAGCTGTCCACTCCCTTGCAAAATTTTGGAAAACTTCCTTTACAAAGCCAAACATCTCAGATGGATGATCACATGCAACACAATGAAATTGCATTTCTGTGGGTCCAGATGCACTACGTCCATTTCTAATATACGATTCTCGCAATGCACAATTGGCATGGCACCAATGGAGGCAAACATCACAGCCAACCCAACTACATGTGTTAGAAGCCATGTCAAACTTTGAACACACGAGACACATGCAACTACTACAGAAACCATTCTTCTGTATGCAGACCTTGCAATCACATTCATCCACAGGCAAAAGATTCCGACAAGTGAGATTTCTGCATCTTAAATTCAGGAAGATCTCTGCCAACTCCGAAGTAGAAATTTCATCATTTCGTTGAAGAAATTCTTCAAGGCCAGTTTTCAAAGAGATCAAGATTTCTAATTGAGCTCGATGGGATTTCAGCAGCAGATCCAGAGTAATATCTGACCTGTTCTGTAGTGCTGATTGAAAGGCACATAGTTGCCTGCATTTACCAGCATTCAAAATGAGATCACGGACATTCTGCTTCAAACATGCAATAGACTGTCCTGTCATTTCATTGAATCGATTAGCCATCAGGTCCACTGGTTCAGAAACTACCATGGTGATTATGGACTCAGCAAAGTCAGCCCCTCCTATCAAAAGCTGGTCTTTCTCATTTTGGCTATGGTTTCTATGTAAACTACTGCTATCTTTCTCCCTCATCACCCATTTCTTGCTTTTACCATATTCTGATCCATTTTCATGAGATCCAACACTTTGTGAAGAGGATCTAACATCATTCTGGTGCCTTGACCGTACTCCAGACAGCTGTCTGTGTAAACTCATTTGTCGATCCAGTCTAATGGGCATAGTAGAAGTCCCTTCCGCAACTTTAACTTGTTGTCCTTGCACACCTTGACCAGTGGAAGTAGTCTGTGATGAAGGAGATTGATCATAAAAGCCGTTTCCATTTGATACTATCCTTTGATGCATCAAAATCTCTTTGTTCTTATGCTCGCTTGAAGATTGACCATGCCAGGTTGCAGGAGAAACCTGATCCATTCCATGAAATAAGGGACGGCTACCAACAGACTGTTCATAATTGTCAATTGAGTTATGCGTGAGGGAACAGCTTGGGTTGTGTGTATACGGCTGTGAACCTGAAAAGGACATTGACATACTGAACCCATCAGATTTGGTGCGGAATGTGCTCGGAAAAGATTGCCCACTCCTTGCATGACTTGGCGAAACAGGAGCCCGAACCATACTGTGGGAATTAATAGGTAACAGGACATTCGGTAAACTAAGTGAAAGATCAAGTGGTTCCAGCACCAGCTTTTCATCTTTAGGCTGATGGATGCTAGTCTGGTCAGTTTTCTCGGGCTTTTTAACAGGATCATTGAGGAACAACTGTAAGCCATTAATACTTGGTCCTTCTGCATCGTTGTCTCCGCACGAAAAAATGCCTTCTGCTTCTCTTTCAACCTTCATTCCCACTTCTACATAAGTACTAACATTAGAAGGTGAAACAACAATACTTTTGCCTTTGTCCTTAGAAGCTATACCATCCATTTGGACCGACAAAGCAATCTCAGGGACTTCACCTTCCCCAGAGACTCCCTTATTTGATTCTGGCAAAGCGATATCATCACTTCTGAGTTCCAGATCTACGCCCTTATCTTCTTTAGGTGGGATTTCAGTACCTCCAGATGCACTCTTATTTGATTCAGGCAAATAAGCATCCGCTCTCTTGCCTTCAAGGTCTATGCTTTTTTCTTCTTTATGCACCTCCTCTAGAGGAGTCAAATTCCCAACAGAAGCACCCTTGGTCTCTTCAGCCTTGCAAATGTTGATTTCCCTTGGACTATCTTCCTTCTTGCTACCTTCATCATCTGGTAAGGCTTCAGTAATATTTTCATGGGCAATCTTACCTTGGACTAAATTACTAGGCGATTCATCAACTTCATTTGGCCAATCTTTAACAGTTTCCTGTGGTCGGACTTCTGCTTTCTCTTCACAGGTGCCATCCTTGTTATATTCCACTTCAGACGGAGAATTTGTTCCATCCTCTACAATTTTCTCAGCCTGACTCCCACTTCCAAGCTCCTTTTGGCCATGGTTCAACCTAATAGGGCTTTGGTCTTCGGATGCAAGATCATTTTCAGGAACTTGGTCTTCAGATGCAAGATCATTTTCATTAATTTGGTCTTTAAACGCAGGCTTACTTTCACAAGCTGGTTCATTATCAGGTTCAAGCTCCCCTTCTTCCATTTCACTGCTACTGCCACTCTCCACAATGAAGCCATCACTTTTCTTCACTTCAACACTCTTTGACATCTCACTCCCGGAGTCCTTAGACCAAGGAGGTGATTTTGCTTCTTTCGGACCACGCGGAGACCTCAAATTCCCTCTGTCATCTGATACAGATTTGGTCCCTCTAACTATATCACCATCATTCCGGGCTCCTTCATCAAGATCTTTTGCAGCACCAAATCTCCGCCATGAGGAAACACTACCCTCTCGCCGTGATCGATCCCTCTCAGATCTAAACCTCTTTGGAAAATCTTTCCTAAACCCAGAAAAGCTCTCTGAGCGATGAATTCTATCCCCACTAGAATATCCACCCCGTGGTGAAGGGCTCAGAAACCGTCTGTCACTAACATCCCTGTACCGATCATAGCTCTTTCTCCTATCATAATTCTCTGAATCATAATCTGACCGCTTCCTGATCAATCTTGAACTTTCACGATCATCATCTAGCCGGTCGTACCGAGAAGATGATGATGAAAAACCCTTCCTTGCATTTTCGGACTTGCAGTAGAAGGTCCGGTGAGATGAAGGCCGACTCAGCCCTGAATCCTCTTCCCTTCTACCCCAATCTTTACAAACGCTCTTTTCCCCAAATGAATTGAGATCATCACTCGACCTCAACCTCTTCATAGTTGATCCACAAACACGACCATATATATTCACAAATAGATCACCGGACTAAATTTCACCCAAGACGAGAGTGATTTCAACAATATAAAAAACAAAGAAACATCACCTACTCCATCGAACCCAAATGACAACAACCATACACATCAAAAATCAGAGAATCAAACATGGGCAAGAAAAACTTCAAAGCCTCTAATCCTCATCCCAAATCTCCGCGCACACCCCTCTCCAGCTACATCAAGATCTACTAAAACCCAGTACCAATAATACTCCAATTTCTCCACGAAGCAAACCCGATACAGCTCGGAACCCTAGTTTCTTTTCCGCAGATACAAGAACAGCATCATTCGCCACAGATCTCAACAACTCCGAACATAGTTCACAGAGTGAAGTCGTACGAGGTACGTGCACGGCATCGCACAAAGGTTGGAGCGCCGAAAACCCTAGTTCCAGCAATTTAGGTGAAATGGAACGAGAGCTCGAACCAAGATGAGAAATCAGAGTTAAAGATGAGCAACTAGTTACCAGAGGCGGAGTTGAACGGAAACAGCCCGGCGGCTAATTTCCGGCGACAGGTTGTTGGGAGACGGCGTTGCCTTCTAGAGGCTTCACTTATCGTTCATCCAGACAGAGAAGAGAGAAGGGAGAGAGAATTTTTAGGGAAAAAGCATTTTTCGTTTAATTATTATTCAGTCAACGCAGTTTTAACTACGAGAGAGAGAGAGAGAGAGAGACAGTCGAATACGCAAAGTGCGTACAGCGCACAGTAACTCAATTCAAGGGCGGTTTGGGGAAGAGCGAAAGACGAGAAGGGAAAAAGTGGCGGGGGGGGGGGTAGTGCGCCGAGGGCGCAAGTTAGCGTGAGCCAGAAACGTCAAAACTGAGTTGCCTGAATGCGACCCCTGCTTTCCACGTCAGCCATTTGAATTTGTTTAATTGGTGGTGGGCTGTGATGCGTTCTACTGCCTTTGGCTTCCCGAAGAAAATTCAAATTTGAGTTGCAAAATTCAAATTGTCTGATTATTAATACATTCTACATTACATATATCTTCTCTTAACTACTGTTTTATATATTTTCTTCGTTTTGGCACCCACACACTTATCCCTGAACAATTATCAACATAAAAAAATATTAAAAGTATTATTTTTAAATTAAAAAAAAAATCTTTAATTTGAAGTACTTTCTATTTGAAACAATTATGATGGTTAGCCATATTTTTTATGAGAAAAAAAAGGAAAAGAAAATAAAATAAAATAAAAATAACAAATGAATAAATTGGTGGTGGTCGATTGTTGTCGATGGCCACTCAAATCCAAACATCGTTAAGTTTCGTCTACTAAACCCCAAGAAGATTGAACGAGGGAGATAATGGGATTTTTAATCTTTTTTCTCTATTTATTAGCTATGCTTAAACCTATTTTACTATCTATCAAATTGATTGTTGTTGTGTTGTTTAAACTTAGTTTCTGAAACTCATAGGCGATAATTGGCGAAACACTCACCCAAGTCTTATGAACTCATCTAGGGGGATGGATAGAGGTGTAAGCAAACTAATACGTTTAGATAACGTTTATTAAAATCAGTAAGACTAGCTTATATCAAAATAAAATTATAATATTTTTCAGATCAAGATATTGAATAATTAATATAAGGTTATGAAATATTTTAATATTTTTATCAAACCATTTGTTAAATTTTTTAAAATGCACTACAAAACACAAGTGTCATTTTTTCTTATCTGTAAAAACAAATATATGTTTATCTTGAATAGAAAAAAATAAACATATGTTAAAAAAACTCATATAAGAAGTTATATGACTTTTTTTGTAATTATTACCAAACAAATTTAACAAACACATTGAAGATGATAAAAATCTTGAATACTTTTAATATCTTACATTTTTCGATATATATATATTAGTTAACAAATATTATCTTAATAAACAACTTGTAAAGCAGCTCTGTTTGAGCTTATATATTAAGTAAATAAATAAATTCACACAAAAAACTCAAAACTCATTTAATAAACAAATTAACCTCAAACATAAGTCTATTCAACTCGTATATATTTATGAACAAACTAGTTTATAATTTATTTAAAATTTGTTTGTTTATTAATTAAGAATATATTGTTGTTTAAAATTAAAATTTTCTCTTAAAAATATATTGTTATTCATGAATGAGTGCAATAACTTATTCATGAACAAGCTTAATAATTTGATCGTTAATGAACTCCGTAATTTATTGTGTTAAGAACAAACTTGTTAATAAGTTTGAATTTAGCATATAAACGAGCATAATCCAAAAATAGAAACTTGTTCAAGATTTGAGTTCAAACACCCTTTATAAAGCTTGACTCTTAAAAAAATCACACTTGAATAAAATTAAACTCGAGTTGTCTTAACTCATTTGCATTTACAGGGAATAGACAAAGACCCTAAATAATCAATAAGGGTTTTTAGAACCCTATCGATTATAATAGAATTTTTACTCAATTGTTGCAATGAGGTTTCCTTAAAGCCACATAATTAGTTGCCAAACCTCGGTAAAAGAGGAGAAAGATGTTAATTTTTGTTTATAAATGGCTATCACTAATTAAAATTTTGAGTCATGAAAAAATAGTTGATGAGATTGATAAAGTTCGTTTAAATCAATTGTTTGGATCTAAGTTTATCTTAATATTTAATTATATATGATACGAAAAAGTGTAGAAAATTCGCAAGTTATTAGGTTGCTCAATGGTATGACTCGTTACAAAAACTCCATGGTTAAATCATTATTTCATTTTTAGATTATAATTTTATAAATTAAAAATTATAATCGTTCATTCTATTGATAGCTATCATAAAAACATTAGAGAGATCGATGAAGCATCCAATAAGAACGAATGAATCTTCTCATGTTAATTTAATAACATATTGTATCCCATAAAAAAAGAAATGAAGAAAATGAAATTCATTTTAACGAAAAAAATTTGAAGACAAAAATAAAAAAATAACGTCAAACACTTTTTGAGGATGCGTAAAGGGGGAAAATTAGAAATATTTTAATTATATTAAAAATCTTAACATTTATAAGGGAGAAAAAATATCACAAAATTAATAAAGTTACAAATATTTTTATTATGTTTAAAAATACATAAATGGTTACTGGCTATTCACCAAACCTCAAGGGGGTGATGTGTATTTGTTTTAAAATTTATACACATAGTAAGTGTTGACACGTGCAACAGTCAACTGAAACGTGTAGGAAGACGATTGGCCAGGTGTGACAGTCAACTGAAACGTGTAGGAAGACGATTGGCCAGGTGTGTCAGTCGCGAGGGGCACAGCATATGATACTTCTTACCCCTCGGCCGCTCTCTCTGCCCGATCGGACATTAACAGGCGACACCTTCCGATGAGGACTGGCCACGGGTCAGCCCGGGCGAGCTAGCGTCACCCGAAGGTAAGGATTACCATACCACCGCGCAGCGTTAACGGGCGTACTCGCCACAAGAACTGTGCACGCGTCGAAACAGGAGAGCCTGAATTGGCTGTTGTGGCGAGTGGAGATGTTAAAGTCACCCGGGGGGATGGGTTGGGTTGGTCAGAAAGGTCAGGACGAAGTTTGACTCTTTGAACAACTTTTCTTTTTGGCGAATATATTATTCATTTCTTTGTCTGACAATTTGAAAGACCCTTTGATGCGCCCACGTTATCGTCACTGATTGGCAATATCAAGTCATTCGAAATGACAAATTTGCCCCTGGGTTTTTGGATTTATTTTCCCAACAATAATAATAATAATAATAATATATACTACTATTTGAAAAAAGTTCCGAAATTATTAAAGCACTAAACCAAGTAGAGGGCTTTGATGCGGGGAAACACTCCCCCGTTTTCTTTTTATTTTTAGTTTAATCTTAGTTTTTAATTTTTTAAAAATAGTAAAAATATATTTATTTTTATATTTTTAAAAATAAAAAAATTATAAATAAAACTCAAAAAATATATATATATTTTACTATTTTCATCACAAATATGTTCAAAATTTATAAAATACGAAAAATATTACAGACAAAAAAATACATTTTCAACGATCTCATCACACTTAAAACATAAAAATAAAAATAAATTCAAAATTCAAAACTGAAAATTGAAATACGTAAAGAACAATCCCTAAATAATATCATTTTAGTGTTTTCAAAATATTATATACCTTGAAACGTTAAGAAATATTTAAAAAAATGTTATTTTTGTAATATTAAAAAAAATTAGAATCATTTTACAATATTAAAAAATATGAAAAATGCGTTCCTATTCCATTATCGTATTAGAGATAGAAACAATTCCGACTCTGTTATTCCAACGACTAAGTTAGAGATAAAAATAACTTATGTTTATATATTAATTGAATGAATAATTAAATTTATGTTTATATTTGATTGAATATTTTTTTTATAATTTTTTATATTAAAAAATATATTTATAAATATATACATTTACTCTTTTTTTCTAATTTTCTCTTAAATTTTTTTTTTTCTTAATTTTAATTTCATATTATATCAATTTCCCATATAATTTAGAGAGTATTTTCTTTCACTCTGGACTTCAAAATGATAGTAAAGTTGAAAATACTTTGTTTCTAGCTGCTTTTTTCAATTCTTAGATAATATAATTATAAGGAAAAGAAATCCCAAAACAAAAATATTTTAAATATAATTATTAAATTATAATCATCCAACACAAATAAAATATAATTTTTCAAAGTGAATAACAAGTCATAATCAAATCAACAAGAAATAAGACAAATAACTAAATAATGACACTCCACACATAACATGACTCGGATTTCTAGATTTATACTTGCGTTCTCTTTGTTACTTTTAGCTTGTTTTGAGTTTTTAATTTTTTTAAATATTGAAAACTCGTTTATTTTGTTATTTTCAAAAACAAGAAAAAATTTTGTAAATAAAACTTAAAACAAGTGAAAAACTCAAAACACAGAAAATGAGTCTTTGCCACTTTCTCTTCCTTTTCCATTCTCAAAGCAAGTCACTGAGGGAGGCTTCCTTGGAAAATAAGTGGCATCTCCTTCCTTCTTCGTCAATCTTTTGTGACTTAGATTCGTCGTCATCGTCGTTCGGACTTTCACTGCCATCGCTTTGCCCTTCACCACCGATCTCCCATGATGTTGCTTCGTGGTTGTTGGACTTTCGCGGCTGTCACTCACCGCCTTTGGTTGCTTTTGCATGACGTTTTATCATGAATTTCTTCAATGTGACATCTATTTGTTGTTTGTCTTTTTTCATTGGAGAAGCTTCCACTCAACTTCCACGAGAAGCTATTCATTATATAATATATATATATATATATGTTTCATGATTTTATTTTTTTTAAGTAAAGTAATAACAAAAAAAATGATGATAGGTACAAAAATATTAAACAAATTATCATAGTATTAATGAATATCATGTATGTATAATGTCTTATTTTTCAATTGATTTGATTAGACTTCTTGATGCTTGAGATTATGTGAGAGTTTATTCATAAGTTTTTTGAGATAATATTGCTAAATATGATTAGCAAAAAAGAGATATAAAAGATATAATATTGTTGGCTCTTCAAAGTTCTGAAATGCATGATAATCAAATTCATTGAATTAAATATTATTAAAAAATTATTCTCAAAATTTTAAACAGAACACGTTGTCTAATTTTTTATTTTGAGAAATAATTTTTTAAAATGATAAATAAAATGTGTTTTTAGTTTTTTAAAAATAGATTATCAAAATAAAAAAATAAAATAAATTCAAAATTCAAAATTCAAAATTAAAACGCAAAGAGAATGGACCCTAAAAGTCTTTAAAACTGCCATTTATTATAATTTTTTAAGAAAACTTAGATTGTGTTTTACGTAATTGTCCCTTCTAACTTTAGTGTTCGTCGCAACTTTAACTTTTAAAACACTAATAATTATAATGATAAGATTGTATTTGCATACTAATCACATTGTTTTCTTTTAGAATGCTTAACTTATTGATTAGTGAAGTATTTAACTCATTAAGCTATCTCAAAGGCATATCCTGATAGTTCTGACAATTCATATTGAAATCTATTCCGTTATGATTAGAGTGTTATTCTAGGATCAAAATCGAGAACTATCAAATTCCCTGATTTACTTCTTACATCATCCGTTGAGACTCGATAGTGTGAGATGTTCGCGAGGAGACGTAAATCCAAAGTATTTAACTCATTAAGTTAATTAATTAATAATCATTATTATTAGAAGCCCATCAACATCATGGGTGATCTGATCAATCTAATCCCAATTTTAGTGCCGGAAGGAATGTAGAAATTAAAAAAAGAAAAGAAAAGAAGAAGCTCTTTTTCGTGCTTTGTTTGGTAACAGCTTGTTGCCCAGGCAAGCCATGTCCCCTTTGGATATGGAATCTATTCTATATTTTTGGATTTGATTAATTATATATATAGAGTTTTAATTTCTTAAATATATAATAGATTTAAATATATAATATGTAGAGTTTATACTATAATGATTATATAAGATTTATCCTATCAACTTAAATATAAATGAGTGAACTTCATATAATTATTATATTTGATTTGTCACACTAATATTATTTAGTATAAATTAAAAAATATTATTTCATAAATCAAAACTATATATATATAGAAGAATATAGAAATTCATTCTAAACTCTACTTTGAATTGGATTTATTATATATGTATGATAGGTGAACAATAGGCTTCCCATCAATCTACCTCCAAGAACAAAATTGTTAGTTTGCTATGGCTCAAAACAATTCTTTAGCAATTAATAAAGTTTTTCCTTGTAAAGACTTGTTATTTGAAATCTTGGGTTGTTTACTTAAAAGATTACTTTTTCGTTTTAAATCTACATCCAAAGCTTGGCTCTCTTTAATCATTGATTCTTTATTTTTTCTTTGTCTAAAAGTTGACCCTATAAACGTTTCTAGACTATTATTGAGCTATTTGTATCATGCAAGTAACCCTAATTATATTTGAAACTTGAATTCGTCCGTCTCTAATGATAAAATCCTAGATGACAATTATAATATTACATTCACTCCAACTCCATCAAAAATAAGAATTTGGAGTTCATGCCATGGACTTTACTTTGCCATGCATGTGAGGAGATTGAATGTAAAAGTGGTTATTATCTCCTTAATCCTACCACAAAGCAAATTAAATCACTTTCTAAACCACATTTGGATAGCTTTGGCGTCGAAGGCTTGAATTTAGCCTTTGACCCATCAAGATTTTCTCAATACAAAGTTGTCATTGTTTGGTGTTCTGTGTGTCTCCAAAACCTATAGATTGGAATATACTCATTAGAAATTAGTTTTTGACGAGTTTCTAATGAAATTTTTGTTAGTGCTAATATTATGAAGTTTAAAACAAGGGTCTACTAAAACGGTGCCATTCATTAGAATTCAAATTGAAGAGATGTATTGTACTTTGATGTGAAAAAAAGAACTTCAAAATATGTCATTGCCCTCCATTACATAAAGAAGAATCTCAATATGAGTGGATTGTAAGGCACCAAATGGAATATCGTGACCATTTGCATATTGTTGACTGATGATGCGGAGCCGATCACCTTCTTCTGTCTCGGACCAAGTACCTGCAAAAAGGGTGGGGACTCGCTCCCCGTGATCCCTCCGACGCTCAAGTCAGTTCATAGGGTTTTTGAGGAGTATAATAGTAATGGAAGATAGTAAAAGAGTCCCTTAGGAGTCAGATCAGATCCCCATACCTGTAGAGGTTGCCCTCTATTTATAGATGTCCCGTGGCCTTTCCCTTAGGAGATAAGATATATTTCAAAAGAAGAGGTTGATCCCCTTTCCATGGGGAGAAAAGATAATCTTCCCTAATAGAGATAATTCTTGGGATATTTAAAGATATCATTGGTTGACTTCTTCTTTATCTCTTTCCAGTTCAAAATCATAATAAAGATTATAAAGATAAGCGAAGCTCCTAAGTCTTGACACGTGGCGATCGCATATTGGTCTTTACTGGCACACATGGCTCCGAGTTAATGGTAACCTCCCAGGGGTAGTACAGTAAAATTGCCCCCTGTAAATATTCCCTCATCACTTGCCCCCCACTCCTTGAGTTGATCGAGTAAGGAGGTTGGGCAGCTGAAGGAGTAGTTGTCACTGTTTTTCTAAGCCTCTGTAAAAAAATTCTGCTAAAAATTTGGGTTAGCAGTCTCGGATGTTGAATTCGCTTCTTAAGTCTCCCGGTGCCTTTTCAGTCTTCCCATGCAAAGGGTGATTAGGTCGCTCGAGGTGATAGTGACGTTCGAGAATTTTCCTTATCTTCGAGGCCGCTGGCCGAGGCTGTGTGCCTTATCTTCGGGGGCCACTGGCCGAGGCTATAGTAGCCGAGGCCGCGTGCCTGATCTTTGGGGGCCGCTGGCCGAGGCTGCGTGCCTCGTCTTCGGAGGCTGTTGGCTGAGGCTGTAGGGGCCGAGGCCGCTTGCCTTATCTTCGGGGCCGTTTGGCCGAAGCTGCAGTGGCCGAGGCTGCGTGCCTTTTAGTCTTCGTTTGGCGAAGGTTCGTAGCCTTCGAACTGATGCCTTTTGGTCTTCATCTGGCAGAGGTTCGTAGCCTCCGAACTGGCGCCTTAATTAGTAGGGGCGGTCCCCTTTGGTCTTCATTTGGCGGAGGTTCGTAGCCTCCGAACTGGTGCCTTAATTAGTAGGGGTGGTCCCCTTTGGTCTTCATTTGGCGGAGGTTCGTAGCCTCCGAACTGGTGCCTTAATTAGTAGGGGTGGTCCCCTTTGGTCTTCATTTAGCGGAGGTTCGTAACCTCCGAACTGATGCCTTTTGATCTTCATTTGGCGGAGGTTCGTAGCCTCCGAACTGGTACCTTAATTAGTAGGGGTGGTCCCCTTTAGTCTTCGCTGGTCGAGGTTCAAAGCCTCGAAGTCGTTCCTTAATTATTAGGGGTGGTCCCCTTTGATTTTGAGTTGTCAAGAGTTCGAGGATCATAAGTGATCATTTGTTTTTGAGTGTTCGGGGGTTCGGGGCCCCCCGAGGATCATATCTGATCCTTTGTTTTTGAGCGTTCGGGGGTTCGAGGCCCCCCGAGGATCATATCTGATCCTTTGTTTTTGAGTGTTCGGGGGTTCGAGGCCCCCCGAGAATCATATCTGATCCTTTGTTTTTGCGTTGTCGAGGCATTTCAGACTCTCGATCTTCATGTGCACATGCTGGCTTGGATTGTAGTTGATGACGAGATTTTAAAGAATATCCATATTTTATTTTCGGCGAAATGCCTACTTCCATAATCCGAAATAACATCCATATTTTGTTTTCACGGTTCGGCTTGATGCCTACGTCCGCAATCAGAGATAATGTTCATATTTCGCCTTCGCAGTTCGGTCTTGATGCCTATGTCCATATTCCAAAATAATGCTCGTATTTTGTTTTCGCGGTTCGGCGAAATGCCTACGTCCGCAATCCAAAATAATATTCACATTTTATTTTCGCGGTTCGGCGAAATGCCTACGTCCGCGATAGCCATCTCTACCGCCTTGTCATGCAAAGATGCATCCTACTAACCATTGGCCATCTCTTTGAGGGTTCGGAGCTAGCCCAATTTGGCCCTTGCTGCCATCATGGAATAAAACCCCCATGGGTAGAAAAAGATGCTATGCTTATTGGAAAAGCCCTTTATTGACGTTGTAGCCCAAAAGATAGGCCAGAAAAATATAATGTATACAGCATGAACAAAATCAAGCTTCATCATCTTGAGGTTTTTGACCTCAACAAGTGGAATTAATAAGCAACGATGGTAAACAAACACGTAGACTCAATGGATTAGAAAAATTAGCAGTACCTTGCTGCCGTGAAACTTCATCCATCGATTCTGCTTGTCTTTTTTTCCTAGCCTCTAAAAGGTTTTATTTTAACGTAAAGCCGCATAGGATGGCAAAATCAAGCCTCATAGGATCTATAAAATAAGATGAACATCTTATTTCTCCTGGATTACCGCTCCCAATTTCTTCTTCCATTTTTTTGGAAGCCATTAATGAGGTCACATAAGAGCCAAGCTTATGGGAAAACAGCGAAAATTGACACATACAAAAATTGATCTTTACACACATAAATTAATAGTTGATACGCATAGTGCCTCCAGCTATTTTTTTCCTTTTTATGTAACAGTAATCGATGTATAAATATTAAACCAGGGAGCATACCGTTAATGAGGCCACATACGTGAAACCTTTTCTTTCCCACTCAATCTGATTGTGCTTCGAGTGGCTTGAGATTATACTTGGCAGACAAAAAGAAAAACGAGGGCCCCACGGTGGGCGCCAATTGATGATGCGGAGCCGATCACCTTCTTCTGTCTCGGACCAAGTACCTGCAAAAAGGGTGGGGACTCGCTCCCCGTGATCCCTCCGACGCTCAAGTCAGTTCATAGGGTTTTTGAGGAGTATAATAGTAATGGAAGATAGTAAAAGAGTCCCTTAGGAGTCAGATCAGATCCCCATACCTGTAGAGGTTGCCCTCTATTTATAGATGTCCCGTGGCCTTTCCCTTAGGAGATAAGATATATTTCAAAAGAAGAGGTTGATCCCCTTTCCATGGGGAGAAAAGATAATCTTCCCTAATAGAGATAATTCTTGGGATATTTAAAGATATCATTGGTTGACTTCTTCTTTATCTCTTTCCAGTTCAAAATCATAATAAAGATTATAAAGATAAGCGAAGCTCCTAAGTCTTGACACGTGGCGATCGCATATTGGTCTTTACTGGCACACATGGCTCCGAGTTAATGGTAACCTCCCAGGGGTAGTACAGTAAAATTGCCCCCTGTAAATATTCCCTCATCATTGACATATACAACAAGACCAATAAATTCAATGTTTTTGAGATGGAGAGAGATTATTTGGGATGGTTTATAAAATATCACATTAATCTTGATATCTTTGCAACATCATACTCTATTTGCTTACAATTTGTAGCCAATAACTATTTACCATTATTTGGATTAAAAATGACGAGGAATCATATATGATTCTTACCATATATAGAGACCTCATATGTTATAATCCAATTTACACGACTTTCAAGGTCATATACAACAAAGGCATAATCAATATCTTTTCACAACAAGATGCTCATCAATACATTGAGTCTTACATACTCTTCTATTTAGTGATAAATGATTGTTAGTTAATATTAAGGTTTTGAATTTAGTATCGAAGTTTGATTTTGATCATTGTGTATCTACAAATTTGAGATCTCACAAATATTAGTCCCATAAATTATATTAACTCTTCTTAATATTTGTCAACAATTTTGTTCAAATTACAATTTTATCCATTCATCTTTTGTCGGTTTGAGCTTAAATCAACAATCTATTATATGAAAATATCAAATTACAAACCAACATTCTAAATCAAATACATACCCAATTAAATAAAGGACAAATGAACGAGATTGATAATAAGTTAGAGAAAGTACTACAAATGATAAAAATTGAACCTGTATTGCTTAATTACAAGTATAATAATGATTTTTTAAACAAATTAATTAGTGTTCCAATTTCTTTAGCCCAAAAAGCAAAAATATAGATTTGTCCATGCATCAAGTTTTGTGCTTTGCTGATGTGAACAATCCAGGCGATGGATTCAATAAATATATTACTATTTTTTTTAAAAAAAAATAATATTAGTATCTCTTGGGCTATATCTCAAACTACACAATATGTGTAAAATGATAAAAATATCCCTCATTTAAAGCAATAAGGCGCATGAATAAAATATTTCTTACTTAAGGTGGTGAGGCGCGATGAAGTGTGAGAAATATTTTTGTCATTTTACATACATTATGTAGCTCAAAGAATACTAATAATATGGTCCATACTATGAGAAAATTGCTTACCCGATCTTGATAAATTACGGGAATAATTAGTGCTTAAAGAATAAAATACAATATTTCTTAATGTTTCTTATTCCCAAGTAAATTAACATTGGCCATCCTTTTACTGTTTTTTTACTTTAAAAAAATTGAAATTTAAATATTGACATGAATAAACTGATGGAGAAATGTGAAATGATAATTTTAACTATTAATAATTTGAGATATAACATGATAAAAATTATAATATGATGTTGAGTTAGCTGAGTGAATTTACCAAGTTATCATTGTTAGAAAAAAAAAAAAAAAATACTTCTAACAAAATTAAAAGGAGGTGAAAGTGTAAATGGACACAAGGGTATAATGGGTATTAAAGAAATAAAAGATACTTCAAACATATTCCATCTGATGAACAAATAGTTGACAAGAAAATTTAAAACTATTATAACTTGAAAAAAATACTAAAATTTTAAATTAATTAACAAAATACTACACTTCTTTCTATTAGGAGAATTCATACTACAAGTGGGGCTAAAACAAAAATTTTAACCGAATTAACATACTTTTAAGAAGAACAATTTTTTTGTAAAACTCACTCTTTTTATACAAAGTAACCCTCACGACTATTAACAAATTTCACATAGTCAAATATAAGGCAAAATAAATAAAATTTGCTTTTACGAGTAAATTCTACTTTTAACTTATTTTTCTTAAGAGTTAGTGTATTCGATCAAAATTTTCATTCTTTCTTACCCCCACTTTACTTTTAGTACAGACTATGATGGAAAAAACATTGTAATTTGCAAATTAGTTAAAAAAATTATAGTATTTTGTTAAATTCTTTTAAAAAGTTATAATATTTTTCAAAATTTGTCCAAAAAAAAAAAAACACAAAGGCTTGCGTTACAAGATATTCTCATCCAAACTGGAAACCCAACTGCAAAAATATACAATGTGATCACTATGAATTTGGACCATAAACTTGGGCTGCCAACAAAGTAAGAAGAACACTAATCCCATTTTGTAAGGCATGCACAATGTAGCCCACTCGTAATTAAGATATAAAGAATAAAATCATCAATATACAGACCCAAAATCAAGTATGAAACCGGGCATCTTTTACAATTTAATCAAATTGATTATATATATATATATGACCATGCCGGGAGGAATTTAATTACAAGAAATCCCTCTCCCAAACACTATAGACAAGAAAAAGGAAAAAAAAAAAGAAGAAAATAATCAAGGGAACAACAGATATATAGATGAATTAGCAAAAACCATAAATTTCTCTTCCAATGTTCATGGCAGATGCATCCCCTCAGTCTTCAACCACCTGCAGCCTTGAGAAAGTTATCGTAGGGGCTTGCTAATGGTAATCTATAGAATTCGTGAGATTGATGCTGGGTTGCACACAAACTTGGGGGGGAAGGTATGAAGGGGTTCTGGTCAAGGAATGGATTCCCGATCTGCAATCCATATAATAATATATAATTCCAAGGTTAGATCACCAGCCAAAGAAAGACATATATATATATATATATATGATGTACATATAATGCTAAATCAATCAAGGCTTTAAGAAGAAGGTAGCTTTACATTCTTTGGCTGGTTGAGGTCATGATGAGGTGGGTGGCTCATTACACTTTCTCTCAACTGTTGTGTGCTCATGAAACCTGACATTTTCTCCTGCTTTCCGGTTTGAAGGGCTTCACACTGGCTAGCCATTTCCTTGTAAGGCATGTCAGATGGAGTAGATGTCGAGAACCTTCCAACTTGACCAGTTGTCTCCAAAACCTGCATAAATTCACTTACATTAACGAATCCGTACCTAGTTGAAAGCCACTTGAGATCATGATGAGATTACTTATTTCTCTGATTTTATTGTTTGACACAGTTCACATGTCCGGGCAATTCTGATCCGGCTAGGCCTGTCCTGCAGCTCTTGTTTATATATGCTTGAATTAATATTTTCAGGAGGGGTATCCCTCCATTCTGTAGTACCATCTCTCTGTATTCTTTGGAAGTTGACACCAATAAATGAGGAAAGACCTTGTTAACAACTTGTTCATATTCAGTATGAATTGGCGTAGGACAGGATGAGAAATTAAAGTAGAAAGAAGAACGGAGAGGTTGCAGAAAAAGGAAGAGTAGGGGAAGCAAATCCGAGGAGAGGATGAGATATTTGAGGAGAAATAGAGAGAGGTGTGGACATTAGGAGATCAAAACTTTTTGAGTTTCTCTGCATTCATGAAGGTGTTGAATGAAAATTGAGTATTAATCTTCTCTCTCTCAGTTTCTCTTTTGCCCACCCCGACTTCCCTAGTCTATCTGATCTCTTAATTCTCCTAATTCTCTTCTCTTCTTCTCTCCCCTACTGAACTTCTCTTTCCCTCTTCTTCTGGTGTTTCATCACTTTTGGTTACCAGAGCTTGTCCTCTTTCTCCCTTTCTCTTTCTGTTCCTAAATCAGTTTTACTGTAAGCATCAAAATGACCCCGAACCAAAAGAAAAATCGCTTTAGAACTATCCAAAACAGATACACGGCAAGCTATTTGACTCTGTATTGAGGTCGACTGAATATATGTTTTGAGAAACAAAATGCATAGCCAATCAATGAATCGCCAAATATACCAAATCAAGAAGTTGGTTGACGCTCAGAAGGCTGGGATTTTCCATCTTCAGCGGAACATCAGTGTCTGGTTGGCTTTCAAATGGATCAGGTGGCATGTCATCATCTATTGCAATCATAGGCTCATTAACCTGCACAGCAAGAATATAAGCATACGGAGAAGAAATTTTGAAAACCAGAACGTGGAAGGTTTTCTGGCAAATACTTCATTCAGAGACCCATTGTCTTTTGAATCAGCCTGGTCCATCAGATCGGGTGTCTCCACTGATAACAATGCCCCCATGGGACATGCTTCATCGGGGGCAAAATCTCTAAGCAACTTCTCCTTGACGGAAGTCTCTGGCTACATAAAGATAAATATTTTGTTTTCTATTCAATATACATCATATGAACTTTAAGGTAAAAGATCATATGAGGTTTACCATTGATGAATTCCCAAAAAACTTTACTATCATGGAAACAAAGGATTCTTTGGATTGGTCCTCAGCTAGAACCACTGATGAAAGCAACTTCAAGGCTTCATCATCATCTTCTTTTGATCCGTAAACTTTACCCACACTGTCTAATCCAGTATTAACGGCTTGCAACTTGCATTCATTAACCAACTGGAGAAACGGATCAACCTGTACAAGCTCGATCGATAAAGAGGTCAGCAATATGTGAACTTGAACTTTGAAACCTCATCTAATTTGTGTTTATTGTCATAGCTTCAGTAAAATCCCCCATATATTTGTTCCAGAAACAAGTTAAACCAACCCAAAATTTAACAAGAACAAACAAATAAGACTTTTACAAACAGATATCATTATTATACAAAATTTTACACATCAGACTAATGTGAACACAGAATAGATGGTGTACTCTTGAGCATACCATATTACTCGTCATGGAAGTCTTGGCACGAGGAACTAGAGGAAGAACATTGTACGCCTTTGCTGAGAAAATTATCATAGATGTAGCCAAGGTGAAGAGAGATCGCCTTCGTGATGGTCGCAATGGGCCTGCAAAAGTCAGAAGATGCATTTATTGCCAGGTAACTATCATCCATTTATTTCATACCCATTGCAAAAATGATCAGAAAACTACATGCTTATGAAATAAAATATTGGACACCATCTCTAGATAAAAAATTTCATGATGTTAGCATGGAGAAATTATCAAAAAATAAAAAGGAGCCAATTCTTCTGTTAGGTTGAACACTAAATGATTCAGTGATGTCATATGAGTCAACTGCTAAACATATATGGAAGGTTTTGGGAGCCAAAGACAGAATGCAGGCCAAATGATGAACAAGATCTTCATCCAAGGAAATCATCCATAATTGTTTTCAATTCTTATTTGTTCTCATTTCAAGTTCAAACATGAAACACCTTGGGACGAGCAATTTCAAATTTATAAGTTCTAGTCTACTAGAAGTCTGATATTTGGCAGTTCCCAATTTGCTGAGGATTGGCTGTAGCAATGTTCTGGGAGGTCTTCGTGTCAAAGTTATCCATGGGACAGAAGGCCACTAATATGTATAGAAGTGTATTACAAGTGGAGAAGTAAAATTTCCTACTAAGATGTCCTAGTTGGAGAAGAATTGCCTCATAAGTTTGCAATATATAAGCAATCTCTCTAGTATGTAGACTCCAGTTTTAGAGAATTTGAAGATTTGTTATGTTGTTAAGAAGGAATTATGCTTGTAAAATTGAAGCCAAAGGAGTTGATATTACTCTCCTTCTCACCTTGTTCTTTGAAGAACAGTCAGCTTACTCTTCAAGAATAACTTTATTGCATATTTTACGGTTTTGGATTCCAAAATTAGTCTTGAAACCATAAGATAATCTCTGCTACGAGAATTTTCAGCCTTAGTTATCTGCAAATGGAACTGGAAATAAACAGACACATAGAAACAAAAATAAATAAATAAATAAAAGCCCTCTTTCATCTCCAATCCCATAACCTTTCTTCTGGCTTTTCAAATGCTAAAGCTACAAGTATTTCTTGTCCTAAACCCACCATGAAAACAGTTGCAGTTAACCTTGTTTCACCTTGATGTTCAAATATCCATTTTAGTAAGCTTCTATAAATACCTAGCAAGAACCATCCATATCAATTGAAATTTATAGAGTATCATCTAGCTTATAGATGCCATTATAATAATATCAAAAACTTTAAGACATTTTAAAATAAGTACTCAGAAGAAGTCAAAATACTAATTCTACCCGAGTAGCAACTTGTGAAAAATAAGGACTCAGAAGTCAAAATACTGATTCTAAGAATTTTGATGTTAATCTTAAAATTCCCTATTTTGAACCACTATCATGACATTTAGGTTCCATCAAACATTCCTCCTTAAACTGGTCCCCGATTGCATGTTGGCACAAAAAGAGGGATTGATTATGGACATAAAATGAAAAGGTAGAATTAGCTTATTTCTGAAATCTAGGACTGCATCTTATTTCATTGTCAACTCTTGACCTATTCCAGAAACATGTTATGATCTGGGAAACGGTTTACTACTTGGCTTCTTTTGATGCAAGAAATAAACAAAGAGCTTGATTTTGGTACTATGATTTGGGCAGGCATCAACCTTTGAAGGAGATTTTTCTCCAGATCTTTAAGGGATTGCTTGAGAGAGGAAGCATCAGTAAAGGGTTGATTGTTTTTATCAACTCAGAGGCCAGCATGGAGATTGCAGTTTGGGACGATGCTGCATAAGGCTTTTTCTTTCCTTTCTTTTCCTTTTCTTTTTGGCAGAAGCCAATGTATTTTGATTTTGGTTGCAATCAAGCATTCTTTATAATATGTTAAAGTTTTTCTGTCAGAAAATAATATGTAAAGAAGGGAGTCTTACACGGAAAGGCATCTGATGACCATCTGAGAGGCTGTTTCTGGTTTCTGGGGGGACAGCAGCAGCCACTCATGAGGCTATCTTAGGTTTTCCATTTTTAGTTGTCATTTTTAATTGTTTGTTTAACTGAGTTTCCTTCTTTAATCTGAAATTGATTTGCCTGAGATGGCCAAGAAACCTTGCCCTTGGTGTGGGTTTGAAAAAAATTTGAAGAAGATGAAGTGCCGAGCAACAGTCTTTCCTCTGGTTTGTGGTTTGTTTCAGCCATTGGTCAATCTGTGACTCTCTCTGTGATGCCCCACTCTGTGGGGAGATCGAATTGCTTGCAAATAGGAAGTACACATTGGCCATTTAGAAGGAATGGTTACTACTCCATGCTTCTCTTGTAGAAAATAGCATGCTATATAGAGGCAATCTTTTAAGATAAGTTCTCCTTCACTTGCTTAACAAGACAAAAGGACAATGAAAAATGAAGCATGGATGAATATATATCCTCACCTGAACTTTGATAATAAAGATTCAAGTGGTTATCAGAATGCAATTTAAATAGCAGATGTGTGGACAAATTTCAGAAGACATGCCATCCACTAAAAATAGGCATATATATATGTATATACCTCCTCCATCAAGAGAAATGCTCCTCAAGGAAAATGCTAGTTGAAAACTTCTGATCATAGCCTCTTGACTGGAGTTCTACATCACACAATGGACTGTAAGAAACAAAAAGTACGACAACAAAGCGTCTTATCATGAATTACTAAATGATTTATCATTAGCAAGAAATATAAACACAATCAACGGATATGCTAATTAATATTACAATTATTCATACAAATAAAAACTTTTGAAGAGAAGCAACGACATTAATCTGGTCTTCCAGGTTCATTATGGTTGAGCAAACTTAGAACCGATGAATCACGGCTCAGATCAAACAAGACGAGTATAAAAGACAATTTCTGACATGTCCAGGAACTAATATTGTCAGAGCTTCTCAAACAAAGACATACTAGAACCTATAATAGCTTTTAACCTTTTAATGAGTCAGCCAGAGAGGTCACGATAAATGGTTACTACCACAACAACATATATCAAACATTAACCCACTATATGAGGTTGGCTACGTGAAATATGTTTACTATCTTCATAAATATGTTTTGAAAAAGATTGTTTCAATCATCTTCAAGCCTATCTATATTTTTATTTTTTTATGTTTTTCAAATACATAAAGGCAGAAGTAATCAACTCCACAGTTAATTCAATAGAAAATAAGCAGTGATATCCAGCAAAAATCATCTTATCAGGCAGGTATACGAGCTTAAATGTATATAAAGCTTATTAAAACCTGTAACAATTGTGATTTTGACAGTTTACAAAAGTAAAATTGTTCCTTAAGTGTAGATGATCCCTTGTACTGACGTTTTAATGTTATTTTGCTCGTATCATCATCAGTACTTATTAATCACTCATACAAGAAAGATAGAAACTAGAAATTGAGGAAAGAATTTCATAGGAAAACACTGGACTGCCTAATTCACTTGGGGTCATGACACAACGTTATTTGAATTCTACTAATTATTTAAGAATGGTTGGTATTATTGATCAATGCTCTTGGTTAATACAAGGGTGTACATCAGCAAATTTTTTTATTGAAAATGTTGGTGAGTATGAGGACAAGAAAGCCTAGGTTGAATACCATGTTGCTGAAAATAAGGAAGAAGTAACTTAAATTCACCACCATTACCAGACTGAAAGGATTTGAGTTTGGTGTTATACAGTTCAACAAGTTTATGAAGTCTAATAAAAGTAGCAAGGGCTTCAAACTCTAATTTCAAATAATATAGCCAGGTACACCTAGCATAGGCATCAATAAAGATAATACAGTATCTATATCCTTTAGTAGAAAGATGAGGATCTGGTCCCCAAAGATCAGAATAGACAAGTTCAAGAGGCTGTTTGACTTGAATTTCACAATCATTAAATGGTAACTGATGCAATTTTCCAAACTTACATGAATCACAAAAAGAAAGAGATGAATGTGAACAAGAAACATTCATTTTATTCAATATCATTTGAAGTACAGAAAAATTTGGATGACCTAGCTTTGTATGCAAAAGATCACAAACAGTTTTGTTTTGAACTGTACTTGCAGTGAAAGAACTGACATTACAAGGCTTTAAGCTAGAATTCAACTGTGTAGAAAAAGGCTGTAAGTCTGAACATAATTATGAAAACAAAAGGGAATTTTTAGTGGTAGAAACTGAGGCTAAACTGGAATGAGAAACTGGAACAGAACTTGTAGGTAAGGATGGATTCTGGAAAAAGCAGGTGCAAATTGATAAAGTCCATATCTAATCAAACAAGAATCAGCATGAAACTCAATAATAACATTATTTTCTTTTGCAAGTTTAAAAACACTAATTAGATTCTTAGTCATTGCTAGAACAAGCAAGACATTAGGTAGAGGAAGAGTAGAAACTGGTTTAGTCTGAGTAGATAAGTGACTGAAACTAACATGTTTAATAGGTAGCTTCTTATCATTTCCAACTGCAACTTCCTTAGGGCCTTGATACTGAGAATGAAGAGTAAAATTGCTGCAATTTGAGGAGGTAGAGGAAGAGGTAGATCTGGCTCAAAAAAGTCTATGTTGAGTAGTCTCAAGTAGGCTTCAGGTGTGTCAAAAAAGTGTTAATGTTAGAATGAATTTATCTTAGGTAAAGACACTTTAGTAGAACCACTAGTAGCTGCTAAATATGCTTTCTGATCTATCTGAACAACCAATTAACCAAAGCTAGTAAAATTTGGACGTTGAAAGTTTCTATTAAAATGATAAAAACATCTACTAGCAAAATGACCTGGTTTACCACACAACCAATAATAAAACTTTTTTGAGCCAGATCTACCTCTTCCTCTAACCTCCTCTATTGTTAAATCCACCTCTTATATTATTATTCACATTTTGTGACCAATTGGAAGCAACATTGACTAAAATATTTCCATAAAAGGAATTGACCAAATTCTGCATACTTAAATCTCTGTTCATGCATGAGTAGCAGGTATTAAACCTTTTCAAGATTTATCTAATCCATTTGATATGTGATGAGAGAGATAGCAGTCTCATAATTTGAATCTAAACCACTGATTACAACCAAAAGTAAATCTTTATCAGACACAGGTTCATCAATTACAGTAAGAGCATGCCCAATTGTCTTAGTATTCAGGATATATTTATTTACTGACATAAAACCTTCCTTAGTTGACCTAAGTTGTTGCTTTAGTTGAAAAGACATGACTATAGTTTGTTGAGTATAGATTTTCAAGAACATACTCTAGTTCTGATGAAGACTCATAATGAACAACCAGAGCTAACTTTTCTTTGCTGATTGTTGAGAATAACTAGCCTAAAAGTAATTGATCTGATCTGAGCTATGCAATAAATTCTTCATTCATCTGGATCATCACTAGAATCAGGATCTTGAACATAAACAAACTTTGTAGGAGATGTCTTTGATTTTATGATAAATTGAACTAGGTAAAGGGCCTCTATTTGTGACAAGAATTTGAGCCTTCCAAAAGAGATAGTTATCTATCTCCAATTTTAACAGATTATAGTTCAAAGCTTTCACGATTGAGCAGAAATCATATTGTGACTGAGAAATAATAGAATTTGAATGAAGATCTTGAGACATTGAACTCAAGGATTGTTCATGGTTTCTCGCCATTGACGTGAATCGTTGGCTTTGATACCATGTGAAAGAAGAAAAGAAAGAAAAATTAAGAGAAAACTGACAAGAAAGAATTGAACTCAAATTCTTAATTAGGATCTCAAATGATACAATGAGACTAGTTGAGTTTATATACTACTCAATGGAATCTCTTACAAACTGTTACTAACAACTGGCAACATCAAACTGAGCAGATAACTACTTTTTGTCAAAACAGAACTATTGTTGCCTAGATGCAACAATAAATTTGTAGCTGTGGGTGATTGTCCTTCTCAAGCCTCCAATCTCCAGGAGACCAGCAAAAGAAGAAGCAGTTAGGGAAATGGGGTGTCTCCCATGCCAGCCCTTCAATGCCTAAGTTAGTCTTTGCAAAAAAGTGTAGATGAACAAGAAGATTGTAGTCTGAGCAGAGTTTCTGTCCTACCTCAATTGGAGGAATCACCTCTTATTTATAGAGGTTAAAGTTGACAAGTGGAGGAGGATCCATGTCTTTCGAATCCTTTGTTCCAGATTCCCAAGTAGAGACAGGTTTGATACATTTTTGGACCCAAGAGAGGCCTTCGGGAGGGTCTCCCAAAGGTACCCTGGAGAGGCCCCTGGGTGTACTTGGGAGAGGTCTCCAAAGAGTCTCCTAGGGACAATTTTGTCGGGAAGGCTTCTCAGGCTTCTTCCTCTTGGGCCTACCTTGGGCTTGAGCCCACTTTCTTGGACACAACAAGAACAAAACTAACTAGCCGCATAAGCAACTAAGAATAAAGCTGTTTACTACCAATAACAAACCTACACCATCTTCTCTTTTGTCCTTCTCTTATTCATATACAACAAGAACTAGGATTACCCTTAACACAAACTATAAGTTGCAATCGCGTATTTTGTTCACAGGATAGTGATTACTTGGTTAGACTTTGGTCCCATGGTCTTTCACTTGCAAGAGTTTTCATGTAAAATCCAAGAAAACTCTTCATGCTCATGAATTGATTAGACAAAATCACCCATAGACTTAGTTATCACTTGCAGCCCAAGCAGGTAGATGGCCATCCTTTGCTAAAACAAGTTTCTATCTAAAGGACAGGACTAATCCTTTACGATCATCCAATGCCCCAAATAAAGAATAAGAAAGAAACAAATATATATAGAAAAAAAATTGAACTTTGTCCTTAATTAAGAAGCAAATGTATGAGTAGTCTTACAAAAACAACAGAATTACCTTGCTTCGTGAAAATAATATTGCCAGGCTATATGTATGAGCAATTGCTTCAAAGTTTTCAGGTGTGTTGAGAGGAGATATGGCCTGTGCCCAAAGTGATGATAACAACAAGTTGATCTGTCTAGTGCTCAATTTCAGAGAAATTCCCTCCTGTGGTTCCATCAAATATTTTATAAAAGATGAATGATGGTTATGAAATAATGATTGAAGTTAAAGAGAAAATTAATTGTAATGAAGGAAAACTTATCCCACCTCTTCATCTGTGTTTGCAGGAGGTAATGGCTGCCTTTTCACACTATAAACTCGACTGTAAGTTGACTTCAATCGGCTCAGTATGGGTGGATTGTTTTGTTCTTTCTTCTCATCTGGAATTTCGTCTATTCTTTCTTGAGATATATTTCCTTGCGGAGGAGAACATTGCTCCTTTACTATTTTCTCAAAGAGTGCAGCTGAAGAAGAAAAGACGGATGCATTTCTTGAAAGTGTCCTTTGAAAATCAGCAGACTTAGCTGAGCTGGGAGTCATTGAGTTACGACGAGGGGAAACAGAAGATGGGACAAGAACAACAGAAAAGACACGATGTGCACCCACCCTTGTTGTAACATCTGCACAGGCCATTGCTAGAAGTAATTGATAAAACAATGCTTCAGGAAAAGCCTGCATCAACAGAAGCCTGTTCAGTTGGATGGGGCAGGGGATTGAGAATATTTAGAACTGGTATGAAGAAAGTTTAGACCAAGTACTAAAAGAGTTAAAATGTGCCCTTGCCTTATTTTTGCATGAAAAATTTGGTATAGATGCTATAATTTGAGCAGTTCGGTAAACAGCAACAATTGTGGTTCTGGCCATCACTGTAACATTTGGTATGCTCTCTAACATCACAGCCATAACATCAAGAATAGGGCCAGCATCTCCAACCTGTCTTTCAAAGGATTGGTAGTTGGCTTATTATTTATTTTTAGAAGATAGAAACTATGGATGATTTGAATTTAGTTGAGAAAAGATTGAAGGAGAACAAGGTCACCTTACGTGATAATTGCACAAGGCACCGATCCACAACTTCTCCAAATTTCCTGTTCCATTCGATTATCTCTGTCCCTAGGTTTGAGTCATCCAGAGAGCAGTGTATGCTTTTACGCAAATGTCTCATCATATCACTAAATGCACCAAGTATTGTCACAGAATTTTGAGCCTTTGTTGCTTGAGCAAGGCAGGTGGAAATGTCAACAATATGTACTTGCATGTCAGGGCTCTTTAAGACATTCTTGTGATCCAGATGCTTGATTAATGTGGACAGCAAGAAATGTGTATTCTGCCCTGCAAATTGAATAAAAACATGTAAATCAATGGATAATCAACAAAATAAACTGCTTAACTAGGTAAGTAAACCAGAAAAAAGATAATTGAGTACCAGAACTCTCCATTACTGATTGCATGTCCAGCAATACAGAAAGTGCAAGCCCATGTTCAGTGGACCAGAGGTCAGCATTGTCAAAGTAGCGGAATAAGGACTCCAATACACGCCGTACAGTTGTAGCCTCCTTAGCTAACTTGGCCATGTTATGTAGGCAAACCCTAGACCAAAATTCAGGGTTCCTGGCTTCATCCCTGTTTATGCAATGAAGTATATATTAGACTTGAGAAGAGTATGACTGACTACACTACTTGTCAAATACTGTAGCTAGCTAGTACTATGGCAAGAGAAATTACAAGGACATATTTTTGCCTGCCTCATTCACAATTGTCTTCCAAGACACAACCCTTGTAATGACACGATGAGGTGTTGAATTCACATCTTCAACTTTTGACTCTTCTTCAATGCAACCATCCTTGCTAGATTGATGAATACCGTCCCCCTTCTCTTTATGATCTCCACAATTTTCCATTACCACTGAAATAACCTGGTTTATTAGAAAAGATAAAAATATCAAATAGAAATAGAATGTAATAGTGCACCTATTGCCAAGTAGGTATGGTTGTCTACAGGGCAAGATAATTAATTGTCAATTACTTTCTAAGCTTGACCCCATTTGGCATGGCATGGCCCATATGGGAGCTAAGTCTGACCCAGACCCCAGACTCCCCCTCTAGTATCTGACTAGGTTGGAAACTATGACCCTTATTACATCTCTGCATATCACTGCTTTAAGAAATGAAAGATAATAAATCTCTTAAAAATGGTAAAATTAAGCAAATGCTGTTAACTCATCCGAAAGACGAAGAAAAAAACTATCAAAAATTAGCTTACTTTATCGAATTCAGCTGACAAATGAGAGAATTCGCCCATGAACCAGATCTGCGCATCAAAACTAAACTATATAAGAATTAGAATTTGATGAAATAAAAGTGATGCATTGAGAATAACATAACTTAAACTACACACCATGCATGTCTAACCATCTAAAACTGAAGCAAAGTATGAAGAGTGTAAGCTTGCATACTAGGATAAGCATGTATGACAAAAGATATGTAATGTCTTAGGACCAGTAGAGAGGGAGAAAAAAGTAAAAGCAAAAGGATGGTAAGTATTGTATTTCTTTCATTAATCTAAAGACTGAAAGTTTGTTTCACTACTGTTATTAGTTTGCATCAAGTTACCCTGATAAAGGAATCAGTGAAGTCCAGTCAGCCTCAAGCGACCGGTAGTTGGTTAGGTTTAATTTAATGATAACTAATTAGTTGAGGGTATAACCGGTATTGTCATACCCGGTTATTGCCATTGTATTGTCTGCCCCTATTGTTTATAAATAGGGGGCTGGGTAGTCTCTTAAGGGGTATGATGAACGAGTGCATGTGTTGAGAGGAAAGACTAGTGTGGCAGTTCTTTGTAATCTCGGAAATTCCATGTACTCGTGAGAGACTGTGTTTGTACTGATTGTTTCAAGATTGATATAAAGATTGCCCTGGAGGGATTGAAGGCTGGATGTAGGATCATCCTAACATATGATCTGAACCAGGATATATCTGGTGTTCTTCTTGTGGTTTGTGTTTCAGTTTCTTATTCATTTAAATTCTTTATTGTATTATGTTGTTGTATCGATTCAATCCGTGTGTGTGTGTGATTCCATTTGACCAAGATTGTGTGCATTCCAATGCTCCCAATACAACAACTACAAAGGCATATGCTGTTTGTATTTTGGTACTAGAGCATTTTTGTGCTTTGTGCCATATTAGCATAAGTACATTACATTAAGGGAATAACCCTTATCTTAGGTCATTCTCTCATTAGCCACCTATATTGTTCAATTGACCTAACCCTAATCTTAATTTTCTTTCATTGGCCATACATTTTGTTCTTTTCTCTCTTTTCTTCCTGCAATCTTTCTTATTTTATTTATTTATTTATTTTTTATCTCAAGTTCAACTTTTAGCATCAAAGTTTGACCAGACTTCAATCAAAGATTAAAAAGAAAAGAAAGTACCTACCTAGTATGGTCAACTAGGATAGATCAGTTTGTACTTTCTTTTTCAAAAATTTTAGATTTAGAATGTGAAATGCTTGTATTTCAATATCTAACATTTGAAATAACAGTATTTGAAATTTAATAGTTTGGATAACTATTATACATGAGAATTGAAATTCACTTATCCTTGGGTAGAAATCCAATTTATGAAGGGGTAATAAACAACATTAAGTAATAATTATTATTTTTAACTTTGTTATTTTTTTTAAAAAAAACAGTTATTTCCTAGAAATTTCCTAAAGAAGTTGTCTGGGGGCAAAAATCAAAATGTTTGCAATCCTTTCCATGAATCCTGTCTGTAAGGCCCATCGACCTTGGGCCTTATAATAAGACCTAAGGGGGGCCCACCACTAATGGCCCATTAAGGCTGCACTCAACAAGAGAGATTTAATCTCCTTGTCAAGCCATCGTCATCCCCATTCTTCATTCTGCCTTCTCACCACCCGCTCCCATCTCTCCTCCCCCTGTTGTGTATAATAGTGTGAGTGTAAGTGTGGGTGTTTGTCCCACATTGGTTGTGTAAAGAGATAGGGGTGGGTATTTATACTCCTCCCACTCACTTGGATTTGGACCCTAAGGGGCACCCAGATTTTGTGAGCGGGCAAACCCATTAGCCATCCCGCGTGCTGTCGTCGCCGTCCGTCGAGTCGGTATATGTATGTATATATATTTTATATAAAAGAAATTAAAATCATCATTATTATTATTATTTTTATTTCCTTTCTTCCGCCCAGAGTCGATCTGCTTTCTGAGTGGGTTATTGAGCAAGCGACCCGTTAACTTTTTGGCGCTTCATTTGCATCAAGTGACGGAATTAAAGTTGGCATTCAATGCTGACTTGAATGGTGAGTCGCCTCGGTGCCCTCGACACAACCTATAAAAGACTGGTCGAGCCTCGATTTCTAACCATTGAGTTCAGAGCCTTGGTTTTTCGCGTGTTCAGTCTGTCATACAGAGAGCAAGTGCCTTCCCAATTCTGCCAAATCCGGCCGATCAAGGTTGCCATTTGCCGGAGCAAGACCGTTGTATCCTACTTAGATAGATGCCGGTGCCTGCAGTGACCGGAGCAGGGTGTTACTGTCTTCAAGACAGCGCTGTCAACGTGCCTCGGTCCGTTGTTTCCTCTTGACTCTTCCTATGTGCAATTCCGGTGGTGTTTCCATTTTTCCGATTGTTGTTGTCTCACCGGAATCTGGGTTTACTATTCTCCCTTACACTACTCTACTACTTTTATATTATATTGTTGTGGTTATTTGTTGTGTGAAGCTTATTGCAACCGGTGGAATTTCTTTGCTGCGGTTGCAAATTCTGTTCACACTATTGCTATTGGATGTTTTGGGGTTTTGGTATAATTGTGTAATTCTTGTTACAAAACTATATTGTTGTTCCAACAGTCTAAAGACAGTAAGGAAAAAAAAAATTGAAAATAATATTCTCTAATTGGAAATGGCTGCCCCCAACAACAATGTCCCTACTGCCGCCGTGTCGGCCTCTGCTGCTGTCGCCATTCTGACTGCTACCGTTGGACTGACTATCACCAAAGCAACACCACATGTCGAGAACCCACAACAATTTAACGACGAGGATTTTAAGAGATGGCAACAGAAGATGATCTTCTACTTGACCACCCTGAATCTGGCCCACATCCTCAAGGAGAATTGTCCAATCACTCCTGAAGGAGATGTAACGGTGGAAACACCAGCTGCCAAGGAGGCATGGCAACATTCTGATTTCCTTTGCCGGAACTACATACTGAGCGGGCTGACAAACTCTCTCTACAATGTCTATTGCATGGCTTATCTAACGTTTAAGCAGCTCTGGGAGACATTGGACAAGAAGTACAAGCTAGAAGAAGTGGGCACCAAAAAGTTCCTAGTCGAGAAGTTCCTCAACTATAAGATGGTTGACACCAAGCTGGTGGTCAACCAGTTGGAAGAACTATAGGTCCTTTTCAGTGACTTGTTGAGTGAGGGATTGGTCATAAATGGTCCGTTCCAAGTTGCCACTATAATCGAGAAGTTACCACCTTCGTGGAAAGACTTTAAGAACTACTTCAAGCACAAGCGGAAAAAGTTATCCATGGAGGATCTGGCTGTCAGACTTCGTATCAAAGAGGACAACAGGAAGGGAGATAAAGTCCCTCTTAGGCTGGAAACTAAGGCTAACGTGGTTGAAGGGTCAAAGCCTTAACCCAAGAAACATCAAGGCAAGAAGAAGAATGGGAACATGGGCCCCAAGAATAAGACCCTCACCAAGCGCATCCAGGGGAGCTATTGGGTGTGTGGCAAGACGGGTCACAGAGCTATTAACTGCGGTCACAAGAAGGGACAGAGCTCTAGCAACAACTAGTGCAAGAACAGTCAGGCCAACATGATGGAGGAGGATGTCGACTTGATTGCAGTTGTCATAGATGTTTGCATGGTGTCAAACACCAAGGGTTGGCGGGTAGACATTGGGGCTACGAGACACATCTACGGAGACAGGGCTCTGTTCACCACTTATGAGAAGAATGACGGCTCTGAGAAGCTATACATGGGGAATGCTTCTTCTTCTCCAGTAGGAAAAGGCAAGGTCCTGCTGAGATGGACCTTCGGGAAGATACTTACCCTCAACGATGTGTGCCATGTGCTGGAAATTCGGAAAAACTTGATGTCTGGAACCCTACTGAATAAGAATGGGTTCAAACTTGTATTTGAGTAAGACAAATTTACTCTGACTAAGGGGGGTATGTATGTGGGACGAGGCTATTTACTTGATGGCATGTTTAAGCTTAATGTACTAGCCCAGGTTCCAAAAAATAATGATAATAAGAACAAGACTTACGCTTATACTGTTGATTTGTGTGATGTGTGACACTCTAGGTTAGGGCACGTCAATTATTGTTCTCTTCAAAGAATGGTAAACTTAGGATTGTTTCCTAACTTTAGCATTGACAAAGGGCACAAATGTGAAGTTTGTGTCGAGTCAAAGTTCACAAGGAAGCCATTTTCGTCAATGGAAAGAAACAGTGAACTACTTGATCTTATTCACAGTGACGTGTGTGACATGAAGAGTACACCTACTAGAGGTGGGAAAAAATATTTTGTCACAATCATAAATGATTGTAGCAAGTATTCCTATGTATATCTACTGAACAATAAAGACGAGACCTTAGATGTCTTCAAGGCCTATAAGGCAGAAGTTGAAAATCAACTCGAAAAAAAGGTAAAGGTGTTGAGATCAGATAGAGGTGGTGCATATGAATCATCATCTCTCACTGAATTCTGTGAGGTTAATGGTATAATCCATCAAACCACAGCACCTTACACACCACAACAAAATGGTGTGGCTGAAAGGAAAAACCAAACTTTGAAGGACATGGTTAACTACATGCTCAATAGTTCTGGTCTACCCCACAACTTGTGGGGGGAAGCGTTGCTTACAACAAACTTAATATTGAATAGAATTCCACATAAGCAGATTAACAAGTCTCCTTATGAAGTGTGGAATGGGAAGCAACCCTCGTACAAAATCTTGAAAGTGTGGGGGTGTTTGGCTAAGGTGCAAGTCCCTTTACCAAAAAGGACCAAACTTGGACCAAAGACGATAGATTGTGTCTTTATCGGCTATGCGCTGCATAGTACGGCCTATAGGTTCCTAGCGGTAAAATTAGAAATACCTAATATTAACAACAACATCATTATGGAGTCTATTCAAGTTGAGTTCTTTGAGAACATATTCCCTTTTAAGGGAGAGAGACAAAATGACGGTGGCTCCAAGAGGAAGTATGAGGCGAGCTCTTCTAAGGGTTAAGTTGGCCAGGAGACTGAGGTTGAAATTAGAAGAAGCAAAAGAGCTAAGAAAACTACTTCCTTTGGACTAGATTTCTTAACATACATGGTAGAAGATGAGCCTCAAACTTTTAATGAGGCTATGGCATCTCCTAATTCTCTATATTGGAAGGAAGCTATCAATAGTGAAATGGAATCCATTATGCAAAACCAGACATGGGTATTAGTTAACTTACCTCTTGGAAGTAAGCCCATTGGTTGCAAATGGATATTTAAGAAGAAACTAAAAGCTGATGGCACTATTGATAAATTCAAGGCCCGTCTAGTGGCTAAAGGACATCGTCAAAAGGAAGGGTAAGACTTCTTTGATACCTATTCTCCTGTGACGAGAATCACACCTACAAAGATGTTGATTGCGGTTGCAGCATTACACAAATTGGAAATCCACCAAATGGATGTAAAGACTGCATTCCTGAATGGAAATTTGGAGGAAGAAGTGTATATAGAATAGCCTGAAGGGTTTGTCGTAAAGGGACATGAAAAGAAAGTGTGCAAGCTTGTAAAGTCTCTTTATGGACTGAAACAAGCACCAAAGCAATGACACGAGAAATTTGATCACACTATGCTAGCAAATGGGTTCAAAATAAATGAGTGTGATAAATGTGTTTATGTTAAAACCATAGATCATGAGTGTGTCATTGTGTGCTTGTATGTGGATGATATGATGATTATGAGCACTAATAGAAGTGTCATAGAATCCACAAAGAAGATGTTGAATTCCAACTTTGACATGAAAGACCTCGGTCTTGCTAATGTCATTCTTGGAATTCGGATACCAAAGAATGCCGAAGGGTATATACTTTCTCAATCACACTATATCAAGAAAGTGTTGTGCAGGTTTGGTCATTTTGAGAGTAAGCCCGGCGGTTACTTCGTTTGACCCAAATTCCAGATTAAAGAAAAATAATGGTGAAGGTGTATCTCCCCTGGAATATTCTAGGGTGATCAAGAGTCTAATGTACATTATGAATTGTACAAGGCCCGATATTACCTACGCGGTAAGCAAATTAGCAAGGTACACGAGCAATCCTGGACGTGACCATTGGGATGCCCTTGTTAGGGTTCTCAGGTACTTGAAGTACACGTCTGAGTATGGATTGCATTATATGAGGTATCCACCTGTATTGGAAGGATTTAGTTATGCTAATTGGATCACTGATAGCATGGAGACTAAATCAACCAGTGGGTATGTGTTTACTCTAGGTGGGGTTGCTGTGTCGTGGAAGTCTTCAAAACAAACGTGCATAACACGATCTACTATGGAGTCAGAGTTTATTGCTCTAGATAAAGTAGGAGAAGAAGCTGAGTGGTTTCGAAATTTCCTTGAAGACATTCCGTTGTGGCCGAAGCCTGTAAGCGCCATATGTATCTATTGTGACAATTTAGTTGCTTCAATGTGAGCTAAAAATAGTGTTTACAATGGGAAGTCAAAACATATTAGGCGCAGGCATAACACTATAAGGCAATTGCTTACCAATGGAATAATTTCCATCGACTATGTCAAGTCTAAGAAAAATTTGGCAAATCCTTTGACAAAAGGAGTGACAAGGAAGTAAGTCACTTATACATCGAAGGGAATGGGGCTAAAGCCTGCAAAATGAATTTTCCGGTGGCAACCTAACCTAGTTGACTGGAGATCCCAAGATCTGGGTTAAATAGGCAAACTGGCTGGATCAATTCATAGTCTACACACTAAGGAACTTACAATTTCTTCCCCAATTCCTGGTAGGTCGGAAAGAGAATATGGGTTATGTCAGTGATACAGGTAATATTAATATCTTATTATAAGAGGAGTAGTGACAAAATACTCTTAATTAATGATTAGCTATATGAGAGTAGAAGTGGGTTGCTTCTATGAGAACTATTCCCAAGGGCTTGGGTTCTCTATAGCTCTCATGAATTCAGGATGCTGTCCAGGACCAAAATGGACACAATCGTATAGAACTCAAAAGTATAAGGCAAGTTGTGTGTGATATCTGTTGTCTCGATTTACCATCAGGAGGATAGTTCAAGAACTGGCCTCACTATTTATTCGATAAGTTCAATAGATATTCACTAAGGAAGGTTCAAGTCCAAAAGACACATTGAGAATTGCATAACTTATCTATTTGCTCTCTGTGGCGTTGTGTTGGTGTATTTGGTTTAACACACTTACACTCATGTGGGGGATTGTTGTGTATAATAGCGTGTGAGTGTAAGTATGGGTGTGGGTGTTTGTCCCACATTGGTTGTGTAAAGAGATGGGAGTAGGTATTTATACTCCTCCCTCTCACTTGGGCTTGGGCCCTAAGGGGCACCCAGATTTTGTGAGCAGGCGAACCCCTTAGCCCTCGTGCGCTGCCACCATCCGTCTGGTCGATCGGACGAGTGGGTCAGGTCAGTACACGTATATTTTTATATAAAGGAAATTAGAATCATTATTATTATTTTATTACCTTTCTTCCTCCCAGAGTCAGGTGAACCCCTTAGAATCATTAAGTGTAGAAAATGAGGAAGGCAAGCGGTATTCCCATGTATTTTATTGATACGAATGAAAAATATTTATACAAGAGTTTCCTAAGAATTCTCCTAGATTTTAAAGATTACATTCCTATTTTATAGGACTAGATTACAATAAAGAAAAATATAAATAAACCTAATCAAGAAAGAAATAAGATAAAGATAAAGTACAAGATAAATAAAATACAAGATAAATAAGGAGAATAGAGAATATATTTTATCACTCCCTCTCAAGCTGGGGAATGGATATCAACCATCCCTAGCTTGCACACCAAGTCTTCAAACCGTTTAGGAGGCAACCCTTTGGTCAAACAATCAGCCAGCTGTTCTTCCGAAGACACATACGGAATGCAAATCAATCTGGCTTCTAATTTTTCCTTAATAAAATGTTTATCTATCTCCACATGTTTGGTCCGATCATGTTGCACAGGATTATGTGCTATACTTATAGCTGACTTATTATCGCAACACAATTTGATTGGCCCATGGCTGAAAATCCTCAAATCTTCCAAAATAATTCGCAACCACAGCAACTCACATAGGCCTATTGCTAGTGCCCGAAATTCAGCTTCAACACTTGATCGCGCTACTATCCCTTGCTTTTTACTCCTCCAAGAAACCAAATTTCCACCTAAGAAGACACAATAACCTGTGGTAGAACGTCTATCAACCAAAGACCCTCCATAGTCTGCATCAGTGTATCCTATGATATCCAAATCTGTCCCAGCTTTAAATAAGATTCCTTTACCTGGAGTTGTCTTTAAATAGCACAGAATTCGTCGTACAACTTACATATGATCTTCTGTAAGACAATGTATGAATTGACTAACCAAACTTACTACGAAGGCAATATATGGTTTGGTGTAAGATAAGTAGATTAGTCTGCCGACCAATCGTTGATACCTCCCTTTATCTACCGATTGACCTTGATCACATAGTTTAACATTAAATTCCACCGGAGTACTTGCACCTTTGCCACCTAGCAAACCTGTCTCATGCAATAGATCAAGAATATATTTTCTTTGGGATAAGAAGATACCTGCTTTAGAATAAGCTACCTCTATACCCAAAAAATACTTCAAAATGCCAAGATCTTTAATTTCAAAAGTCTTGGACAGATTATCCTTAAGTTGTACCTGCTCCTCACAGTCATTTCCAATGACAATAATATCATCCACATAAACCAAAAGAGTTGTTACCCTTCCCCCACATGAATGCTTAAAGAAAAGAGTATGATCACCCCTACTTTAAGAATAACCCATATGCCTCATGGCTTTAGAAAAACGATCAAATCAAGCCCGAGGAGATTGTTTAAGGCCATAAAGAGCTTTTCTTAATTTGCATACCTGTCTGGACAACCCTTTATCAAAGCCGGGAGGGGGTTCCATGAACACATCTTCCTCTAAATCTCCATGCAAGAAAGCATTCTTTACATCAAATTGGTGCAACTTCCAACCATAGTGCGCTGCCAGGGCTAATAGGATACGTATAGTTGACATTTTGGCTACCGGAGTAAAAGTTTCTAGGTAATCAATGCCATAAGTTTGTGTGTATCCTTTAGCAACTAATCTTGCCTTATACCTTTCTAGGGACCCATCTGCATTATATTTGAGGTTAAAAACCCACCGACAGCCTATGGGCTTGACTCCCTTTGGCTTAGGGACAATGTCCCATGTCTGATTTTTTTCTAAGGCCCTCATCTCCTCCTACATTGCTTGAACCCAATTCTGATCTTGGAAAGCCTCATTAACTGTCTTAGGAATAGGAATTGTGTCTAAGGAAGTTAGAAAAGCCTTGTGATTTGGAGATAAGCGGTGATAGGACATATAATTGGCCAAAGGGTGTTGGGTGTAGCTTTCGCTCCCTTTGTGAAGGGCAATTAGTAGATCAAGATCATTAGTAATTGATGTAGGCAATGAATTAGATGTGGCAGAATTGGGTTGAGAATCAGAGGGACAACAACGTGAGGTTTCATTACCTGGATTAGGAGAGGAAACTGGTGTTGGAAGAGGTTCTGGAATGGGCTGATGTAGCTGTGTTCTCCTCTTAAATACATGGAGAGATCCTTTGAATCGAATTGGAGTGGATGGCAGCTGTTCTTCTGGAGGTTCCGGTTGGTTCTGTTCATCTAAGGAAGATTTAGATGGAGCATGAATCTACAAATCATGAGAGGCTTCCAAAATGGGAAGATCATTATTTATATCAGCCCAAGAATATGTGTATCTTGAATATCAGCACTAGGAGGACCAAAGAATGACTGATTTTCAACAAATGTAACATCTTTGGTCACATAAAATTTTCTAATAGCAGGGTGATAACACCTGTACCCTTTTTGAGTGGGCGAATAACCTAGAAACACACATTTGAGGGCTTGAGGATCCAGTTTATCCCTATGATGTTTGGATACATGGACAAAAACAACACAACCAAAGACTCTCAAAGGAAGAGGAGTATGAGAAAAACACCGTTGGAAAATAGGAGGACAAGCATTGAATTGGGCTTTGGTATTTTAGAAGAGTAGAAGGAACTCGGTTAATTAGGTAGACAGCAGTCAAAACTGCCTCCCCCCGGAAAGACTTAGGGACAAAATGATGTAGTAAGAGAGCTCTAGTAACATTGAGCAAATGTCTCATTTTTCTTTCTGCTACACCATTCTGTTGAGGAGTATCAACACATGAAGACTCATGAATTATACCTTCTTGCTGGAAGAAGTTATGCAAGTGATGATTGAAGTAGTCTCTTGCATTATCAGTTCGGAATTTTTTAATTTGAGACCCAAATTGAGTAGTTATCATCTTATAGAAAATAGGCAAGATAGAACTAATAGCAGCCTTATTCTTTAAGAGATAAACCCAAGTTGTTCTTGTACAATCATCAATAAAGGTAACAAACCACCTAGCCCCAGAACAATTAGGAATTTTAGATGGTCCCCACACATCCGAATGAATCAAAGTAAATGGAAGAGAAGATAAATTGTTACTCACGGGATATGAAACTCTATGATATTTAGAAAGTTCAAACTCTATGATATTTAGAAAGTTCACACACATCACAATGAAGATTAGAAATGTCCAAATTTCTAAGCATAGTTGGAAACATAGACTGCATAGTACTAATGGTAGGGTGCCCTATACGACAATGTTGAAGCCAAAAATCATGAATCGAAACAGCTGGTTGAATAGGAATCAAGAAGCTGAAGCTGACTGAGAAGAGTAAGTTGAAGGTTTCTCCCCCTTAAGATCAGCATTGCATGTCTTCAGAAAATACAACCCATTCCATTCCTCACCAACTCCAATCTTCTTCCCCGTGTCCAGTGCTTGAAATTCACATTTGTTTGGGAAAAAGACAACACAACAATTTAGATCCTTGGTTAGCTTATGAACAGAAATCAAGTTGCTAGAAAGATTTGGGACATGAAGAACTTGTTGCATAGGCAATGAGAAATTAAGATTTACATTACCATGTCCAGCTATAGAAATTGTATTACCATTGGTCACCGTTATCTTTTTGGAGCTACTTAGTGGGTATAGGAATCGAAGACATTTATATCAAAGGCCATATGATTTGTAGCCCCCAAATCCAGAATCCATAGATTCTTCCTAATAGTATGTGAGGCAATACTAGATTCAGAATTCAAGCAAATACCTGTTTGGGCCATGGAACAAGAACCACCTTGAATAGTCTTTAGGAAGCTTTTAAGCTTGCTGATTTCTTTAGCATTAAGCTGTTCGGTCATGATAGATGAATCAGTTGTAATTGAATATGTCTTCTCCAATGTAGTCTCTTCCTCTTTGGCAGCTTGATAGGCTTGAACTTGCTGTCGGGGTTGAAAATTCTGAAGATCCTTCATTCCTCCTACCTTATTCAGTACCGCTTCTTTCCCATGGAGTCTAAAACAGGTCTCCTTGGTATGCCTGGGTTTCTTACAAAAAGAACACCATAAACCATCTTTATTTTGAGCTTTAGGATTAAAAACATTCCCACCTTGTTGTGACCTAAACCGAGAAGCATCTTTCTTGTTAGTTGCCATTGCAGATCCCTCAAGAGAAGTCTCATTTAGCATAGCTATTCTCCTATACTCCTCACTACGAACAATAGCAAAGACTTCATTTAAAGAAGGAATTTTGTCTTTCCCTAGGACCTGCACCCTAACTTGATCAAAATCAGCATTAAGGCCTACTAAAAATTCAACTACCCTATCTCTTTCAAATATTGCAATTATGGTGGCTGCATCTTCACTACATTTCATCTTGATATCTTGATAATGATCCAACTCCAACCAATATCCATTCATTTTATTATAGTATTCGGTGACAGTTAGAGAACCCTGTTTAGCACCACTTATTTTCATCTTGATATCAAAAATAACCAAGGCATCTTGCACTTTAGAATAAGTACGCTTTGCAATATCCCAAATTTCCTTAGTTGTAGACAAGAACATGCAATTTTTACTTACCTCAGGGTGTATTGAGCCTCACAGCCAAGACATTATCAAGGAATCCTCTACTTCCAATGCAGCAAAATTAGGGTCTTTAGCATCTGGACTGGGCTCGGTCAGATGGGCCATCTTTCCTCTTCCTTTCAAGAAAGTCTGCACAAGCTGCGCCCATTGTGAGTAGTTCCTTCCATCAAGCCTATAAGACTGATGTAACCCTGGAAGGTCGCTGTTAGAGAAACTCCCCATTGGCATGTCAGATGAAGCACCGGTTCTTTGTCTCAAAAGTGTCTGTCATGGTGAAGACTCAGGAACAGTATCGGCAGAAAGAAAAAATAAGACAGCAACAGTATCAGCGGTTTGAGATAGCAATGGAAGGAAGAAGCACTCAGCAACGGAAGATTTTGACACCAGGGATGGGCTAGAGAGACGCTGGAGATCAGATTTGGAGTAGCCAGAGACGAAAGGGCTGCAGAGGCTCCTTCACGCGCCGGCGCGTGGAGTTGGAAGCGAACTGACAGCGGCGTGCGGGGAGGCGCATGGGGGTGCGTGTGGACTCCGATGGCAGTGGTTCTCCGATGGTCGACCGATCTGATGATGGCAAACCCAATAGTGGTGGCGGTGCTGGAAGGCGGTGGTCGGACAAAGGCGTTTCTACGTGAACAGTGACTGAACAGTGACGGTGCAATGAAGGCACTTGAAGCTATGCAATGAAGGCACTAGGGTTTACTGTAT
This sequence comes from Diospyros lotus, assembly GCF_014633365.1. Lineage (NCBI taxonomy): Eukaryota > Viridiplantae > Streptophyta > Magnoliopsida > Ericales > Ebenaceae > Diospyros > Diospyros lotus. The sequence goes on from NC_068349.1 coordinate 31,048,274, forward strand.
CAGCCTATTAACGAGGCTCTGATACCATGTAGAAAAGGATGAAGGGAAGCGGTATTCTCGTGTATTTTATTGATATGAATGAAAAGTATTTATACAAGAGTTTCCTAAAAATTCTCCCAAAAATTCTCCTAGGTTTTAGAGATATCCCTTAAAAAGCATAGTGTAAGATGTTCCAGCTGCTCCTTGTAAAAGCAGTGTTTGTTTTCGATTATTGCTGAGCCATTGAAAAGCAAAGGTTAGAACTGCACCTGTCAAAAACTAAGGTTATAGCTGAGCTTGCAAAAGCTATAGTGGATTGTTAAATCCTTGGTGAGGAGCCAAGGGAGAGGAGTAGACTAGTTGAGCCGAACCACTATAAAATTTGTGTGTGCTACATTTTTTATTTATTCCTTTCATTTCAGCAAGTTAATTTTTTGTTTCCAGTATTCAAAGGTTGCAATTACAACAATATATTTGATTTTGCAAAGCTCATTGTTATTCAAGTCATATTTGCATCTTTCTTTCTTAAAACACCAAGAATTTAAACTTTCAATAAAATCTCTTATATTCATCTTTCAAAGATTCCAAAAGGCCAAACAATTTTCTCTGCTCAAAAGCCTTTAAATCTAAAAAAAATTAAAAAACATTCACCCCCCCCCCCCCCTTGGGTATTTATCATTTCTCATAGACTCCTCCACCTGAACCTAAGCCTCCTTCACAAATCTAAAGTGAGCCCTCCTTACAACCTAATTCACAAACAAAGGGGGGAAAGATCACTACTGACAATTGATTCTCACAGGTTTACTCAAGAAGGACAAATCCAAAGCCCGAACGAAAGTCAAACCAATCATTAGACCCAACTTCTGGAAATAAGGTAATATCTTTTAGCTCTCCTCCTAGAAATGATCTCTTATTTGACATTGATTTGTCCATAGCACTTAGGAAATGAACCAGAGAATGCACAAAACATCCATTATACCCAATATCTCACTTTGTGTCCTTTAAAAGATGCTCTTGATCTCATAGAAGTTTCCTTACAAACATAAACACAACATCCATTCCCATAACATTATCAAAGGCTTTAAACTGTGAAAATTGGAAGAATGCCATGAATGTTGAAATGTAGGCCCTAGAAAAGAACAATACTTGGGAGATTGTGGATTTGCTAAAAGGAAAGAAATCATTGGGATGTAAGTGGATCTTCACAGTCAAGTATAGAGTATATGGGACACTTGAGAGGTATAAAGCTAAACTGGTGGCTAAAGGGTACACTTAGACATATGGGATAGATTACCAAGAAACCTTTACCCCAGTTGCCAAGATAAACATGGTGAGAATCCTTCTATCTCTAGCAGTTAACTTTGGCTAGCCTTCGCAACAATTTGATGTAAAACATGCATTCTTGCATGGAGATCATAAGGAGGAAATCTACATGGTAATACCCCTAGGGTTCAACAGAAACATAGCTGCGAATAAGGTTTGCAAGCTCAAGATGGCACTATATGGTCTAAAACAGTCACCAAGAGCCTAGTTTGGGGGATTTTCCAAGGTAATGCATTCCATGGGATACAAGCAAAGCTAAGGGGATCACACCCTATTCATAAAACACTCGGGTTTAGAGGGAGTGTCATGAACCTAGGGTTCATAACAGGGTTGGATTGGCAATCGAAATAATCCGGTTGAATAGGACTGAAACAGAATGATTCAAGAGGGAAATGGGGAAGAAATTAGAGAGAATTGAGGGAGAGCAGTAAAGAGAAATAAGATGGAGATTTGAGAGAATTCTTAGAGAGAAAAAGGAGTTTCATTAATCAATTCAAGCATAAAATCTCTTCACTTACAATTGGCATTTTTATAGGTATAGCTAGATGCTTAACTAATTTCTAACAGCATCCTAACAGCACCCATGTGTTTCTAACAACTTGTAAAATATCTCTAACTAACTATTATACCCTATTACAATAATGCCTATTTATTACTCCTAAGGTTATGACAATTTCCCCACCTTGAAAGGTTTCTTGTCCCCAAGAAACCTATTACAACCAAGCCACTATTTCTTCATCCAATGCCCAACTTCACCCATTAGTTTCTTCTTCGCTTTTCCTTCTTCTTATCTTGTTTTTTCCTATTCTTTTGCTCTCTCTTTTCTTTCTCCTCAGCAGCAACAACATTACGTCTTGCTGCCACACCAATGGAAACATGAATAAGCAAAACAACAAGGATCACGGTCCCTTCAACAAAGAATCTCTTCCCTTTCTTCCTTTCATCTTGTTTCGCTTTATCTTTTTGCGTCCTCCATTGCTCCAGATCAGAAACATAATGATCCATAGTAGGAAATTCAGCAACTCCTTCCATTCCTATTCTTTCAAGAGAAATAGATTTAAGATCTCCACAATCTAAGGTTGTTGTGGTCGTTTCCATTCCAAGATCTTTGGCTCCCAGATTGCTAGCGAACATCTCAACTTCATCCTCAACAGTTACCTCCTCCAACGGTGTCATATTGAGGGTTTTAGCAACTACATTCTCAGTACCAGTGGGGGTGCGTGAGGTGCTGCCAACCGTTAGACTGCCATCCCCCAATTCTTCAATCCCTTCTTCCATGTACTCCTCAACCCTCTCCACAGCCCAAACCAAGGGAGCAGTATGTTTAGACCTTTCCATATCTTCAGTAGGGGCTTCCTCAAGTGGAAATACTTTTACTTGCTGGTAGCTGGAGTACACCAAGGATTTACTTTCAGCAAGGTTGTCCTCCTTCGATTGCTCCACTTTAAGGAATTCCTTCTTGTTAAAACTTCCTCAATAGTCATCGAAATATTCCACTGAAAAGTTGTAATGATACTTCTTAATAAGTATCATCACAAACTCTTGCAGCTTCTCGCATATCATAAGGCCACATTCTTTGCTCGTATCATGTACCCCACTGCTTGCTCTCTTGTCCCATTGGTTGATCTCATTCTCAAACTTCTTTTCTCCTATTTGTTGCTTCTAGCCAACTGAAAATGCAGCCTTCTTTGGCTGCCATAGAGGCTCCATTCCAACTGAAAATGAAGCATTCTGCTTCATGATGCGGTCACCAATCAAGACTCAGCCCAAGGCCGACCCAACCAAATCAGAACAGTATCACCAAAATAGTAGTGCCATAATGTTATTTTAATACTTCTTAAGTTTTAGAATTCTACTTGATTTAGGATTCTACTTTATATTTCTACTTGATTTAGGATTCTATTTCATGTTTTTACTTGATTTAGGATTCTACTTCATGTTTGATTAAAGTTTTATTTTTATTAGGATTCTAGTTGACTTTTATTTAGGATTTATTTCTATTAGAATTCTAGTTGGATTTTGTTTTCCAAATATTAGATGGATTTGGATTAGCCAAATACTATAAATATGCCTAGGATCTAGAGTTTGTAATCAAGTTTTAATCAATCAAATTTCAGCAACCTATTTGGATTTTCTTAGCAAAACAGTCTTGTTTTTGCATCTTTTTTAAAGCCAACATTCGGCCATTGAAGTTTGCTCTTTCAAGAGTTTATTTTGGTGTGTTTTCTTCACACTCGTGCTACACACTGCGTCAGGTGGTATCAGAGCGGTTAATCAATCAATCAGATGGCCAATCTTGAAGGTAACGGTAGCAACCAGCCTCGTGACGGTGATCAGGAGTTGTCCGCAGTTTGGAGAGCAATCAAAGAACAGCGAGAAGTAACTCGTACTATCTAGCAGCGATTGGAGCAACATAGCAACCAATTGGGCACCTTACTACGAGTTGATAATGACAGGAACCTGAATAATGGGGTGAATCAAGCCGGAGCGGGAAGACCACCCATTAATCATGTCCTTGTTAATCCTAGAAGACTAGTGATTGAAGATAGCGATGAAGAGGATGATTTTGGTCGAGCAATAGCTAACCCTGGTGGTAGAGGGGTTAGGAGGAATGCACTTCAGCACAACCACTGGGGCAACGATGAGTATAAACTAAAAGTTGATATTCCTACTTTTAGTGGAGATCTTGATATTGAGGGGTTCCTAGATTGGATAACTGAGGTTGACCGTTTTTTCGAATACATGGAGATCCCAGATGAACGACAAGTAAAATTAGTGGCTTACAGATTGAAGGGCAGTGCATCTGTTTGGTGGGAGCGATTAAGAGAGACGAGATTGAGAGAAAGCCGACAGCCAGTTCAGACATGGAGACGAATGAAGCAGCTGTTAAGAGGTAGGTTTTTGCCCCCTGACTATGAACAATATATGTTTGAAGCTTATCAAAGATGTGCACAGGGAATGAAGAGTGTGAATGAATATACCTCTGAGTTTCTGCGATTGGCGGAGAGAAACCAATTATCAGAAAGTGACAATCAACAAGCAGCTCGTTACTTGAATGGATTGAAGCTTGCTATTCGTGATAAAATTGGGGTTCAAATGGTTCTGAGTATGCAAGAAGCAAGGAATTTAGCTTTAAAGGCTGAGTTAATGTTGAGCGAGAGATCTCGTAATGACAACTATCGTCGGTATAGTGGGAATGAAAATAAACAACCAGTTTTTGATAAAGGCAAGTCGGTTCAAGGAGCGCAACCCTCCAATCCACCCCATACAGTCAACCCTAATAAGGCTACAATGGGGGGAAACATTCGAGGTACTACTTCTAATCTTCCAAAATCCCCTAATCCTTTTGCAAAGCCTATTCTTTTAAAATGTTTCAAGTGCAATGAGGTTGGGCATCGATCTAGTGATTGTCCAAGGAGGAAAACAGTTAACATTGTAGAAAAGGAAGAGGAAGATGTTGTTGAAGAGGAAGTATATTGCGGGCCTGATGGGGAGGATGACGAAGAAGATTATGGACATGGGCAATATACCTGTGTAGTGAGGAAGTTAATGCTATCTCAAAAGAATGAAGATACTACTCAACGGCATAAACTTTTTCACACGAGGTGTACGGTGAAAGGAAAAATCTTTGAGTTGATTATTGATAGTGGAAGTCAGGAGAACATCATACGAAGAGACGTGATGGCAAAGATGCAATTAACTCCTGAAAAACATCCAAGCCCTTACATGATTGGATGGATCAAAGAAATTGGTGGCATACATGTGGATGAACGTTGCAGGGTGCTTTTCTCTATTGGTAAGTACTCCGACGAAGTCTATTGTGATATTGTTGATATGGATGCTTGCCATATTTTATTTGGGAGGCCTTGGCAATTTGATGTGGATGCTACGCACTCGAGTAGGAAGAACACATATCAGCTTGAGAAAGAAGGTGTGCGTTATACTTTGTTACCCATAGTGGAAAAGAATCAAACCAAAACTTCTAAAGTGGAGCTTGATTTCGAAGATTATGTTGTCCCAGCAACCTCAACATTTGCAAACTCAGGTCTGATTTATGCGGCTAACATGACAGAAACTTCAAGGTTATTGACTCATACTGGGATATTTTCCAATCCCGATGGCTCAAGCATTGCTTCGCAACCCAAGGATGGTGGTGTTTCTTTTGATCAACTTGCGACTGTAAAGGAGATGGAGGTCATGGTAGCAAATCCTTCTACAGTTTATTCAAGCTCTGGCATGGTTGAATCGAAGGCAATAAGATCTACCAGATTAGAGAAGCGCTCAAGATGGAAGGTTCAACGTCTTCAATCTAATAGTAATAATACAATGGAGGCGGAGGGTAACAAACATGGTGATGGTTGGACCCATGCCAACGAAGATAGGGCTAAAAGGGGAAGGAATGTCTTTGCTTATGTTCCCTTAGCAGAAAAGTTCAAGCAATTCAAGAAGATGTCAAACAAAAGTTGCACAAATAAGAAGTACAAGGCGACAACTGACAAGCATATGAAGCACAAGGTATTTGAGGTTGGAGATGAAGTCATGATATTCTTGAAGAAGGAACGGATTCCAGCAGAAAAGCAAAACAAGTTCAAGCCAAAGAAGTATGGTCCTTACAAGATTCCAAAGAAGACCAATGACAATACTTACGTTGTGGATTTGCCTAATCATATGGGTATTTCTAAACATTCAAAGTGGCTAATCTCTCTTCGTACTTATCGGATGTGGATTTATCCAAACAGGATCAAAATTCGAGGCCGAATTTTTTCTCAAGTGAAGGTGAATGATGCGGTCACCAATCAAGACTCAACCCAAGGCCGACCCAACCAAATCAGAACAGTATCACCAAAATAGTAGTGCCATAATGTTATTTTAATACTTCTTAAGTTTTAGAATTCTACTTGATTTAGGATTCTACTTTATATTTCTACTTGATTTAGGATTCTATCTCATGTTCTACTTGATTTAGGATTCTAATTCATGTTTGATTAGAGTTTTATTTCTATTAGGATTCTAGTTGACTTTTATTTAGGATTTATTTCTATTAGAATTCTAGTTGGATTTTGTTTTCCAAATATTAGATGGATTTGGATTAGCCAAATACTATAAATATGCCTAGAATCTAGAGTTTGTAATCAAGTTTTAATCAATCAAATTTCAGCAACCTATTTGGATTTTCTTAGCAAAATAGTATTGTTTTTGCGTCTTTTTGAAAGCCAAGCTTCGGCCATTGAAGTTTGCTCTTTCAAGGGTTTATTTTGGTGTGTTTTCTTCACACTCGCGCTGCACGCTGCGTCACTTCATGTATGCATTGTCGCCCCTAACTTCACGAGTAAGACACCCCACTGAAAATGCAGCCTTCTTTGGCTGCCATTGAGGCTCCATTCCAACTAAAAATGAAGAATTCTTCTGCTGCAATTGAGACTCCAATGATCTCATAAATGCATTGCTACCCATGGCCGCATTTTCACCAACAGCGTACTTCGACGGCCAAGGAGTGGGAGTTCTATACATGCTTATGTTTTGCCTATTATAGCAGTTCCTATACTCGCCTCAATTGCAACTCAAGAGTTGGGGCACCCGCTCTTCTTTGCCTTTCCAATTTGACCCAAGTAAGCCAAAAATTTACAGCCAAAATCTACCTCTTGTTTCCTTTGCTCACAGCCTCAAGCACCACCAATCAACAAGCTGGATAAGCTGGAAGAATCAACTTCTCACCTTCACTGCTCACCGAAATTGAAATGGTTTAGCGATCTTCCCAAACCGCGACTGCAGTAGCTTGGACACAACAATAAATCAAACTGATGCTCCACCTTCGCAGTCGAACCTTTCGCTTCTCCTCCACAAGTAGAACCAGAAGCCCAGGGTACTTCCTATGAGTTTGATCAGCTCTATTGCAGCCTTCAATGCTAAAGCATCACAACAACACTCCTTGCTGAAGTAGCTCTAGTAGGGAAGCTCGTTTTTGAGTGCTTTGCTTTTGCTTTGGGAATGGAGGAAGAAGGGCGAAGCAACCGAAGAAGGGCCACTCGATTAACTCAAGCAGAAGGAGTCGACGGCCTCGGATTTGCTCTCACTTGGTATATCCAAAATTTGATAGCAACTGCGATGGATTCAATAAGTCGCCCAGATTTGCTCCTCACTGTCTGGGTCAAAATCGCCAGCAATGCACCAGTCTGAAGATTCCTTGTCTGCCCGCGTCGCTAACTTCAGCGGTTCTCCCGTACCAGTCGATCGCTCCAGTCGCGACCCTCCTGGCTGTCTGCGTCACCACCTTCGACAGACTCCCACACCAATCGCAAATGCTCCTCAGTTCGCGTCGCCTCTGGTGTTGTCCGCGTAGCCAACTTCAGCGGATATCCTGGAATTCTCCACTGGAATTGTCTGGGTTGCTCGCCCTCCTTGAGCGATTGTGATGCAACCAGCGAAATTCTCCAAAATTGAGAATCAATGGCTGCAGTTTCTTCAAAATTATCTTGCAAACAGCTCTGAGGATGGGAAGGCCTTGCTCACCTAGGAATTTCAATCAACTGGAACTCCCCTAGGAGTCGCTGTTATCACGCTTGTCTCCAATACTCGCCTATTCCAGCTACCCAATTGCGCCTCCAAAATTAGAGCCCAACCGTTAAGAATTTGTCAGAATCACAATCTAATCCGTCTGGCTAAGTCGCCTTCCAATTCGGAATCGCTCGGCCTGCTCGTTTGCAATTTTTAACCAATGCTCACTAAAGTCACAACTGAAGTTACTGTCGGCTTAGCCTTCAAGACTCGAGCAAGAATTACTTGCTCACTCGTATCTGCCGAAATCGCCGAATTCTGCAACTCATCTGCTTCCGTTAAGAGTCGCTTGAATTCGCTTTCAATGATCGACTTGCTCCGCTTCGAATCTGGCTTGCTTACTTCAAATCTGATCGGAGACTATTGATGTTCCGAAACCACAGCCAGGAACGACTGCTTTAATACCATTTGTCATGAACCTAGGGTTCATAACAGGGTTGGATTGGCAATCGGAATAATCCGATTGAATAGGACTGAAACAAAATTATTCAAGAGGGAAATGGGGAAGAAATTAGAGAGAATTGAGGGAGAGCAATAAAGAGAAATGAGATGGAGATTTGAGAGAATTCTTAGAGAGAGAATGAGAGTTTCATTAATCAATTCAAGCATAAAATCTCTCCACTTACAATTGGCCTTTTTATAGGCATAGCTAGATGCTTAACTAATTTCTAACAGCACCCATGTGCTTCTAACAACTTGTAAAATATCTCTAACTAACTATTATAACCTATTACAATAATGCCCATTTATTACTCCTAGGGTTATGATAGGGAGTTACTGCTCTCATTGTTTATGTTGATGACATCATAGTGACGAAAAATGATGAAGAGGAAAGGCAAAACTTGGGAAGGTGTTTAGCCAAGGAATTTGAGATTAAGGAACTAGGGAACTTGAAATATTTCATGGGTATTGAAGTGGCATAGTCAAGACAAAGGATCTTTATATCCCAACATAAGTATGTCCTTGATCTCTTGAAAGACATAGTAAAATTGGCTTGCAAACCATCCAACATCCCAATTGATCCCAATCATAAACTTGGTGAAGCAGAAGGAGATAGGGCCACAGATAAAGAAGCATATCAAAGACTGGTTGGCAAACTAATCTATTTATCCCACACACGACCTGACATCACCTATATATAGTTAGCGCGATGAGCCAATTCATGCACAACCCCAAGGAACTCCATTTGCAAGCAGTTTACATAATACTGCACCACCTCAAGGGAACTCTAAGAAAGGGGAATTAATTCAAGAAAAGTGACAAACTCACTCTGGAGGCCTACATCGATGCAGACTATGCAAGCATTAAAGATTCACCACGGGATACTCCACTTTCTTAGGAGGAAACTTAGTTACTTGGAGGAGCAAAAAGCAAAATGTCGTGGCAAGATCAAATGTAGAATCAGAATTTCGAGCAATGGAAGAAGGCATATGTGAGCTACTATCTTTGAAGATTATTTAAAAATATCTGAGACTCAAGTGGGATGGTCCTATGAAGCTCTATTTTGACAACAAGTCTGCAATTAGCATTGCACACAATCCTGTGCAACATAATCGAACAAAACACATTGAAGTTAACAAACAATTTATTAAGGAGAATCTTGACAGTGGTATCATTTGTACACCTTATGTACCAAGTGAATCACAAATGGCAGATGACTTAACCAAGGGACTCAATAGTCCATTCTTTCATAAGATTGTAGCCAAGTTGGGAATAGACAATGTCTACTCACTAGCTTGAGGAGTGTTGGGAATTAAGGCTGGAACTAAGGTGTCAAGAATTAAGGCTAGAACTAAAGTGTCAGGAATTAAGGCTTTAATCATTGTTGTAAACTTGCGAGTCAACTCATACGAGTTTATCAGTCACGGAGCTTTAAACGAGTCAACTTGCTTATAAACTCAGATTTTCATAGAATTAGAGTTGACTCGCGATTCAATATTATAAACTTGGACCAAGTTTAACTTTGAGCCAATTTTCAGGTTAGAGATGGAATTCTTCCGTCTCTAACCAGCATATATATATATATATATAAATTGATTGATTGTCATTTTAGTGCCTCTGCAAACCCTAAACCCTTCAATTATTGGTGATTCGATGTTCCCCCTTGCCACTGCATGGTTGATTGGTGCTCTGTGCTCGGTGTCGCCGTCGACGAATCGGTGTTGTCAAGTGTTGACGAATCAATGATTCCTTCTTCATTCACCTTCGATTGTTTTGTTTCCTTCTTCGTTCACCTTTGATTTCTCTATTTCCTTCTTCGTTCAGTATCAGATTCAGGTATAATCGAAACTTTTTCTATTTAATTATTAGATTCAGGTATAATTGAAACTTTTTCTATTTAATTATTAGATTCAGGTATAATCGAAACTTTTTCTATTTAATTATCTTCTTTGTGTGAAGGCAATGAGGATTACATGGGGAAGTTTGCCCTCAAGGGCGAAATAAGCAGATGGTAAGTTGCGTGCATATGCAACTTTTTTATGAGAAGTGAGAACACAACACAAATAGGATAGGACTAGTTAAATTTGGTGCTTACACAGTTGTCCAAGATTATGGGTTAACTTCTATTTGACTTGCACTTTTTGACTTTGATTGCATGCTTCCAAGTTTCAACTCCTTCATAAAACTATAAATATCTTAATTTAAAAACAGCATGCAAGATAGCAAGAGAATTCCAAAGGGACATATCGTTTAACAACTTCAATTACATTTTTAATAAGGGAGAAGCACTTGAGACCTATTCATAGATTGTAAGCTTCTAATTAAGTTATAAATGTATATAAGGTCTAATGGTTCAACCATCTTTATGGTGCCTTGAATAAAATCCCTTCAAGAAGAACTAAAGATGATTTTGCTCACACCATGTCTAAACTTGCAAGGTTCTCACCAGACATTTGAATGAAAATTAGCAGTATAACTGAAACAACATTCACATATGCAAATACAGCAGTAGGATAGAAAAAAGGAACATCCAAATTGTGTTCCTTTGAGGTTACTAGAAGATGATACTGATTTAGAAGATGCAGCTGATGATGATGGTGATGGTGGAGGTGGTCATGAAAATTTAAATATTTCTGCTAATAATTTGTTTTAGTTTGTATTTTGTTCTTGTAATGTAGATTTTTAACAATGTGTGTTATTTTTATTTATATTAGGTTATGACTATCTTATGAGAATTTACATTATATATAAACTAATATTTAGAATTTTGATTACGGATGGATCATGGATGAATGATGACAAATGGACTTAATTTTTAGAATTTTTTTGAAATTAATAGATGAAGTTATTTTAAAAATAGGTACATACATGTATTTCATTCATAAGGAATAAGGTTGTAAATTGTAATAATCATGCTATTAAGTAATATTAATTCATTTTTTATAAAATTATGTCATTCTAAATAGAATAATGCTATTGGTACACCTTTGTGTACACCTTGGGCTACACAAAGGTGTATCAATGACAAAAATATCCCTCATGAGGCGCATAGAGACGCGTGAGGCTCATGGAGAGGCGCAAGGTATTTTGGTCATAATACCCCTTGTGTAGCCCAAGATGTACAAAGATGGTGTACATGTAGCATGATTCTTCTAAATATATATTTACATGCATTAAAGGATATTTTTAATTATTTCTAAAATCTTACGATTTTAATATTCGTTTTTATGGACTATCCTTTGATCCCACTGTAAAATCTTGAGTTTAACAACCTTGGCTTTAATTATGTCTATTTTTCTGTATAAAGAAGTTTACCCTAATTAGGAGATTTGTTTCCATATTTGTGTAAATATCTTATTGTCTATATATCCCTTTTGATTCAATGAATAAAATACAAAAAAGTTCTACCCTAATTTTCCAGAGGATCACTTCATTTTGGTTGCCATGGCTATTCCATAGTATGGAAGCTAACTCAACCAGAGTGATCAGATAAGTCAGTAGTATCATAGAAAATATCACTCTACCAAGAATTAAGCATTGTTAGAAATGGCATATTCACCCTATCTGAGGATGAGGATTGTAATAATGTGTTTCTAGGCCCATACACTAGAGACTTGAATGAATATCGATCCCTATACTTGTTTCATTTGCAAGACTACTAATTGCACTCTCAGGTGTCTGATGGCTAGACTTGATGCTCCATCTACCACAACCTTCCTATTCCAATTTTGCCCAAACACAAATCTCTGCAAGTTCCCTCCATCTGAACTTCATAGTGATTTTTAATGTCATTAAGAGAAGAAGAACATATGAATTTCATAGTGATTTTTAAATTGTAGTAGTAGTAGTAGTTTAACTACACATATCCAATAGAAGGAACTCTACATTGATCAAATTTATTAAGAACATTAATTAGGTACAGATCATGTTGCTTCTAAACAAAGGAGGTAGAAAATAATAAAATGCAATTAAAGGACCACATCAATATCCACAAGCATGTCAACTGCCCCTAGAGTCAAAAAAATACTTGAGAATTGCAGCAAGAGACAAGAGCTATGAAGGCACATCACCATTGAGGAAAGTGCTTGAAGTCCGGCAGCGCGCAAATGCTTCGCCCTATCATCATCCCCAATTTCTTGAGCAAGAAGACAAAGTTTTGGAATTAACCCTTCTAAGTTGAACATGTAAGTACCATCCCACTGCAAAATATGTGTGAGCACTAAATAACATTGCGGGTTCATTCATGAAGAATCATGCAATCTTGACATTCCCTAGTCTAAGGCATTACGTAAACGTGATGAGTCAAAAATGAGAAAATAGACAAATAGTTTCAAAACCTGATTAATGATGAAATCGAAAAGAATCTCGCATCCAATAATGCACAACTTATCGTGTCTCATTTGATCTAACACAATCTGTATGATGCTGAGCAAGCTGGTTGAAAACAATGGCCTGGCACATATTCTCACTGTTCAGGACTATAAAATGAAATGAATAATTTAGTTGTGTAGAAAATGCACCAAAACTACTTCATTAAGTAAAAGGATTCCTGAGTTTCCAAGTTCCTAAGATCCAAAAATAATCCATTGTCAGATTCTATTTTATTGGTGAGAGCACACGTATCCATGGCTCATCAGACTATAGAAAAAGAATAAATCCTGCAGCAGTGTCCATCTCAGAGTTTTTACTAGGAAATTTCATTGATGAAAAGAACAAAATACTGATAGCATGACTGAGAAAAGGAAAAAAAAAAAATTAACAAGGAAATTGGAGTGTAATCATACAGCTTTTTTGCAAAGATCAATTTCTTACGCAATGAACAATATGAACAGTAAATAAATATCCCCAATTAGCTCATATGATGGAATGGAATTCTCAAACCTTCATGATCAAATAAGTGACCACATGATAATATTTTCAATTAATAAATTCCCAGCTGCATTCCCAAAGCATAGTTGCCAGTGAATTCCATAAAGCTCTAACATTGCAGCAAACGTCAAGTGGTCAATGTTGCTATAAATGATTCACATGTGATATTTTCCTGTCTTGATTGATTCTCCAATAGTGGAAAAATAGAAACAATTGGCAACCAAGTTGCTACTAGATGGATGAATTGGAGCCATACAATCCAATGGCAGTCATTGTTTTCCCCATTCCACTAGTACAGGCAAAGTAACTCCAACAACAGCCTCATATGAAATCAAGTAATGATCAAAGGGTTCCCTATTTTTGCCTCATATAGCCGTGTTTTAATGTGGCTTCTCTATTGTGTTATGCAAGTAAGTCACTTACATTTTAGTGTAGATTAGAGACCAAAATTCAAACAATGAAAACCCACATTATGTGGACCACAAGATTGAAAAACAATTGAATTTATTTGTTCATATAATATATATTTAGTATCCCTATTGATATTGGATGCTGGTACATGCCTCATGCCAAACTTCTAGTCCTAAACCAAAAAAACTAGGGCATAAAGACGTTTTCATATTTCTAAATGCACTTCTCATATTTTTAAGGATAAAATCTTGTGTTTATTTAACTTGAGAGCATTAAGCCTAGGTGTTTTACTAATTATCAAGTAGCCATGTCCACAGGCTAAATACATGTACAACCTAATACCATGAACAAATAAAGAAACAATGATTGCAAGTACAAAACTCTATACAGCACCATAGCTCATAGCATTCTTGTTGGCAGATATATACCACAAGTAAATACAACACAAGCTTATTCATCCCATGACCATTTGGCATATTGGACGCATATCCAATAACCTTACCCATGTATTGATGTCAAGCATGGGTGCTTGTATATTTAGAATCATCTTTGTAACATGGGCTAAATACGTGTACAACTTAACCTATACCATGAACAAATAAAGAAATAATGATTGGAAGTACAAAGCTCTATACTTCACCATAGCCCATAACATTCTTATTGGCATATATATATCACAAGTGTAGGTCCTTAATTGTGATCAATTTCCATGATTTAATGTGATTCATCCTTTCCATTTTAAATCCACCTATGAATATGTGAAAGGCCATCGAGCCAATCTAATAAAACATTCGATTCTCTTCTTATTATAGAAGATGGTATTTGATTTTTTTTTTATCCCGAGAGCAATGTATTGAGAGAGAGAGAGAGAGCAGGGGGGGGGAGAGATAGGAGAAGACGGAAATAAGGTGCTTGATGTTAAGGCCATTGGGAGAAGAAGATCCTCTCCATGCACACGAAGGGGATGAAACACTCACTGAAGGACAACCTGAGTGGTATGGAAGAGGCACTACTTTTGTGATGGAACTCCTCATGTAGGACTTGAGGAGGTACATCTTGGAAGAGCAATCTAAAAGCTCAATAGTCAGCACTCACTTCATTCTTGGGGGCTGTGAGAGTGCCATTGTTAGAGTAGGTAGCAATCTGTGTAGGAAATGACTTCGGCAGAGCTCTCTTCAATTCCTACCTTGCAATCTACATCTCATTTTAGTCCCCCACCTTAAATAAACTGCTTCCTTCTCAAAAAACAAGTGAGCTAATGCCTAGGGTGGGGGTTGTTTTGATTCTCTGGAATGGATTATATATGTTGATGATTGATTTATGTTTTGCTTAGCCTCATAATCTTGTGCCCAATTGTTGTGTTCTTGGAATCATGTCAGGAAAGGGAACGAATAGAAGGGCAGAGAGTCAAGTGGTGGCCTCTCTAATTCCAATATTGTATCATGGTTATTGAATTCTATGCAACCAATGACTAGTCAAGGTTTCTCTTCCTACATATTATATTGCAAAGCAGATATGGGATGAAGTACTCAACAAATATTCATGGAAAGGAAATACAGCCTGAGTTTATAACTTTGGTGAAGAAAAACAAGTTATTTGAGCCATGTGAAGTGCATAAAATATGAAAATGAAAATGTGTAAGTAAGGAGGTGACTAAGAAGAGATTGAAGGAGTAATTTAGAAATTATTCAATTGAGGTCATCTTAGTAACTCCAAAGAAGATAAGAATTACATGTTTTATAGATATATTTGTCTTAGTGGAAAAAAGTAAGCGTTAAAAAAGACAAAGAATGGTAAAAGCAGTTGGACCAAGTAATATCCCAATAAAAGCATGGAAATGATTAGGAAAAGAGAGTATTTTTTGGTTAACAAAATTATTAATGTGATCCTTGATTAGAAAAAGATGCTAGAAAAACTGCTCCTTCTCCACTTTTCTGAAAATTATATAGCGATAGTCACATTATTCAACTCTAGGAAAGGGTAAATGAGCAACGGCTAAGGAAAGAAGCAAAGCCTCAAAAAACCAATTTGGATTTATGCCTAATAGGTCAACATTGGAAAGTATATACTTGCTAAGGTGTCTAATGGAAATATCCACTGATAAACAAAAAGATTTTGCAAATGGGATTTATAGACTTGAAAAAGGCCTATAGAGTCACTAGAAGTCTTGTGAAAGTTGTTAGAGAAGAAACGAGTCCCAATTGCTTATGTACATATTAAGGACATATATCATCACGCAGAAATGTGCTTTAGGACTTATGGAGGAGATACTAAGACTTCTCCAATTATAATTGAATTACATCAAGGATATACATAAAGCCCTTACCTCTTTGCTCGTGTGATGGATGAATCCACAAAGCACATCCAACAAGAAGTGCCTTGGTGTGTGCTATTTAAAGACGATATTGCCTTGATAGATTAGACAAAAAAAGGAGTCAATAATAAACTTGAATTATGGAAACCACCTTAAAATCAAAATATTCTTAGTTGAGTAGGTAAAAAATTGCATATATGGATTATATGTTCAGTAAAATAGAAGAGTAAGCGATGTCATGGCTAAACATGGAAATTAATTTATTCAAGAAAAAGAAAAGGACCAATTTAGATATATTGGATCAATTGTTATTAAAAAAAGAAGATCATTAAAGATGTTATGCATAGAATCAAGCAAGATGGTTAAAGTGGAGAAATGTGCTAGCTTTGTATGAGATTGTAAAATCACTTCAAAGCTAAAAAGAAATTTTATCGAAAATCTACAATACCATCTTCGTTGTATGGCTCAAAATGTTTGACAATTAAATGCCAACATGTGGAGAATGTGAGCATAACTGAGTGTCATAACCCTAGGATTTAGCTAGGGTCTTAGAAGGAATTGGAAGGAATTTGGGGAAGAACAAAGAAGAAATGAAGGGGGGGATTGAATAGAATTAGGGAAAAAGTTAAGAGAAATGAGAGGGAGAATGGAGAGAAATTTAGAGAGGAAAATGAGAGTTTCATTAATCAATTTAAGCATAATCATCTCCTCTTACAATGGGCCTTTTTATAGGCATAGGTAGCTCCTTAACTAATTTCTAACAGCACTCATGTGCTCCTAACAAACAACCAAATATCTCCTAACAAACTAATATAAGCCTATTACCACATTACCCTTTTATTATATCCCTATCATAATATTACCCTTCTAATCCTCCTAGGGACATGACAATTTTCCCCCCATTGAAATGTTTCTTGTCCCCAAGAAACTTATTACCACCTAGCCGTTGCTTCTTTATCCAATGCCCATCTTCACCCAGTGGTTCTTCTTCGCTTTTCCTTCTTCTTATCTTGTTTTTCCCTTTTCTTTTACCTTCTCTTTTCTTTCTCCTCAGCAGCAACAACATTATGTCTTGCTGCCACAACAATTTCAGCCATCCACCTCTTCTTAGGGCCATTAAAAATGGTTCCAAATGTGCCGTCAACCCTACAACCCCATCCTTTTCAATTATTGACAGAATTCCAATCCTCTCTGCAGGTAAAAATCTGTACATTACCTCCAACTCTTCTTGCTGCAATGTTACCTTTGCTTTGTCTTGTGTGCCCATGCCAATGACATATATGTAAGATGTTCCAAGCAAGGTGCCCAATGCAATCCCTTGTTCCTTCTCCTCAAGTACTTGGTGACTAGGCTTTTCTGGCTCCTTCTTCTACTGCTTCCAGAAATCAATAGCATCAAGTGTCTCAGCACTAGTAAGAGTGCTTGAGAGACTGCCATTCTCCGATTCCTCATCCTCACCCTCTTCTTCCATGTACTCCTCAGCCCTCTCCACCTTCTCGCTGCCCATTTTACCCCAAGCCAAAGAATCCTTAGCTTTTGGTAGGTCCAAAATAGGAGGAAGGATTCCAGCCCCAATATCTGTGTAGATTGAGGGTCCTTCAGTCAGATTTTCTTGATCCAATGCTATTCCATTTCCCACAAGCTTCTTATCCGAAACACCCTCAAATCCTTCAGCCCATGCACTAGCCAACGAGGGCAATGAGTTGGCATCTTCCTTGTCAATTTCGCCTAAACCGATATACTTCTTCTGCTCAACATTGGAGGTGAGCAATGAATCTGCTTCCCGCCTCCTCAATTTCTCCTTCAGCGGCTCTATTTTAAGGAATTCGTCTTTATTAAAACTCTCACGATAATCATCGAAGTATTCAGCGGGGAAGTTGTAATGATACTTCTTGATTAGTATCATCGCAAACTCCCACAGCTTCTCGCGAAACATACGGCCAAATTCCTCGCACTCTTCATCAATCCCACTTCTTTTTTCCTTGTCCCCTTGGCTGATCTCCTTCTCAAAATTCTTTCCCCATGTTTGATGCTTCTAGTCAACTAAAAATGCAGCATTTTTCTGCTGCCATTGAGGATCTAATTGTCTGATGTGGGCCCTGCTTCCCAAAACCTCCCGAGTAGGACATCCCACTAAAAATGCAGCACTGTTCCGCTGCAATTGAGGCTGCTCACTTGCTTGAAAATTAACCACTGAGAATGCAACATCATTCGCTTGCAATTGAGACCCCTTTTGTTTCATGTGTGCCCTGCTTCCCATGGTCGACATCTCACGAACATGACACTTGGAAGACCAAGGGATAGGGTGTCATGACCCTAGGATTTAGCTGGGGTCTTAGAAGGAATTGGAAGGAATTTCGGGAAGAATAGAGAATAAATGAAGAGGGGGATTGAACAGAATTAGGGAAATGAGAGGGAGAATGGAGAGAAATTGTAGAGAGAATCAGATATTCATTTAATCAATTCAAGCATATCCATCTAACCACAGCTGAGGCTTATATATAGCCTAACATCCTCCCACATACTCCTATGTGCAATATAACAACTAGTCTAACTGCTTATAGAATAGGACAAAACACTATAACAGAAAGAAAGAAAAGAAATTACAATTATTGTATATTGTATGCCAACTCCTATTATTATATTTACTAATATATCCTTGGGTAATTCCTAAGGTCATGACATAGGGGTTCTATACATACCGTTCTTCTTCGACCAAAATTCAAAGCTGAAATTAACCTTTGTTTCCCTTTGCTCACAACCTCAAGCACCAACAATCAACGAGCTGGATGAGCTAGAAGCATCCACTTCTCACACGGAAGCTGCGGCTTACTGCTAATGAGCGCCACCTCACCCACTGCTTCAAGAAGTCGCCCAGACTTAATCCGCCTCAAACGGAACCCCCCAAGGGCTAGGTCTACTTCGCCTTCAATTCTGGACTCAATTAAATCAAGCAGAAAGAGTTGGCGGCCAAGACTCTACTCGATTAACACAATTGGAAATTTCTCTGGACTGAATCGCACTCGTCGATGTTCAGCAATTGTTCCTTAGGTTCGGACAGACTTGTGCTCTCTAATGGAAAGCTTTGCACCCAATCAATGATGCATCAACACTTCCTTCCTCAGGTTCTGCACAATCACCGACCAAACCACAATCGCCCAAAACCTGCTGCACAACCGCGATCGCTTGGAACTCATGCGCCAGTCGCGACCTCCTGGCCATTCGCATTAACCTCTGGTCACCCATTCCAATCGTCCGACCAACCCGCGTCACCCACTCCAGTCACGACCTTCTGGGCCGAGGATCACTAGCAGATGGCAGCTCCTTGAATTTGCTTGGGTTGCCGAGAATCGTGGCCGCATCTTACCTCCTCATGCCTCGAAATCAATTCCGAGATTCAATGGTCATCTTTGTCTTCAAAATTCGGACATGAGTGTCTCTGATCTACAACTGAATTGCTAATCAAATCCACCCGCGGAATTCACTGCTCCAATTGTTTGCCCCAGTCGCGACCCTCCTGGCTATCTGTGTCACCACCTTCAACGAACTCCCACACCAATCGCGAACGTTGTTTGTTTGCATCGACTCAGGTTAGCTCACCTATTAACCCACTCCAATCGCAAATGCTCCACTGTTCACGTCGCCTCCGGTGCTACTTGAATTTGCTGGAATGATGTCCGACCTCTAAAACCGTCTTGCGCTTAGCTTCTCAATTTCGTACCGAGAGTTGTTTTGTTCTCTCGGTTATGACTCGTCCTTTGATTCCTCGGAATCTGATCGGAATTGTTGCTTGCACTCACCTATCAAGAGCTAAGAACCCCCAGTTTTGACCATCATCGGGATGCAATCATTCAACCAAATTGCTATGAGTTCGCTGGAATCACAGCCAAGGAAAGATTGGCTCTTATACCATTTGTCATGACCCTAGGATTTAGCTAGGGTCTTAGAAGGAATTGGAAGGAATTTGGGGAAGAACAAAGAAGAAATGAAGGGGAGATTGATCAGAATTAGGGAGAAAGTTAAGAGAAATGAGAGGGAGAATGGAGAGAAATTTAGAGAGGAAAATGAGAGTTTCATTAATCAATTTAAACATAATCATCTCCTCTTACAATGGGCCTTTTTATAGGCATAGATAGCTCCTTAACTAATTTCTAACAGCACCCATGTGCTCCTAACAAACAACCAAATATCTCCTAACAAACTAATATAAACCTATTACAATATTACCCCTTTATTATATCCCTATCACAATATTATCCTTCTAATCCTCCTAGGGACATGACAATGAGATGAATGTGCAACCACCACACAAGGAAACGAAAAATAAAAATAAAATTGTTTCGAACAAAGTTAAAGAGTGTCACCTAATAAAGATAAGATGTAGGAAATGCAATTAAAATGATTTCGACATGTGAGAAGAAGACTGAGAGATGCACACATTAGGCAAGTGGATGAATGGAAGAAGTTTCTAGCAAAAGAGGTAGTGGAAAACCAAAGAAAATTTAGTGGAAAACCCTTAACATGACATAACATATAACAATTTTACAAAAAAATATGACCAAGGATAAAGATGGATGGAAGTCTAGAATTCATGTAGCCACCTAATGGGATTAAGACTTGTGATTGGTGTTGTTGTTCTTCATCTAGGTGCATGCTTCCACTAAATCCTAGTAGACATCTCTTGTCTATAACAAATTAACACTCCCAAGTAACCAAAGAAAACTCAACTTGCACTTTTTTGTGCACGTAGGTAATCATGGTCTACGTGATTGGAGTCAAATTCCAATTGAATCTATAGTTCAAAATTATGTAAAATCCAATGGAGAAGATAAATGGACCTAGATGGCCTCAACTCCACCCCAGCCATGTCAATCCAATTAAGCATGACTCAATTGTAGCAGCCCAAGCAGATATAAGGAATTCAGATTGGATGGGGTTGGTTAGAAGAAGTGGAAATTCAGCTTAAGCAAAGAATGTCTTACATTTGGTTGTGGCTAAAATCCAACTTTTAGCTACCAGATGGGGTCTATGAACTTGGATTCTGGCATAGCAGGTCAATTGTAAAATCACAAACTAAATTGAATCATTTAAATTATCTGGAAATGATTTTCATGGGAATGTTTTAGATAGTGTAAATTGTATTTTGAGTCTTTGCTTCAAGACCTCTTACACAGTTAAAGACATTTTTGAAGGAGAAAGTATTCAATAGCATAAAAAATATATTTATCTATCTCCTAAAAAGCTAGTTTTCAATTTTTAAGACAACAAATATATGAAGGAAGCATGAAGCACACAATAATTGCAACATTCTAGGAAAACTATAAAGAGAACAACCCCAAAATAAAGCTTAAGCAAGCACGTTTGTTTGATTACCAAAAGAAAGAACTCACACTTGCTCCTTACAAGCTACTAACAACTTCCTGTAGATACAGAGGACAACTTTTACAGAATGAAAGTTCTCATTTCTCAAGTCCCTGTAACACCTTTGCTCAAGAGAACTTGTGATCTGATGAAAAGAATATCAAACTTGCATCAATATAGCAATAAAAAAAAATTAAAGATGTATACACTTCATTGAAGTAATCTAAATGCTCAAATAAATGACAATAGATAGTTTACAAAACAAAATGATGACGCTTGAAACAACCACCAACCAGAAGGAAAACAATTCCTAACAAACTATGAACTTTGTCAGCACTCAGCTTACAACTCTATCAAATTCTTCTCTATCTAGCATATGTCTCAAATAAAAAGTTATAAGCCATATGAGAACGTAAATTCCTAAGAAAAGGGAAAGAAAAGAAACAAGATATTTTTTGAACGAGAAAATTCAGGAGCAGTAGTTCTTATTAGCCAGGGGGGACGGGGGAGACTAAGGGCTGAGGGTAAAGGGATGGATAAAGACCGAAGAATCTAGAGAAGGTTGAAAGAGAATTATGCAGAGAGATAATAGGTTAATTGTTTGTTGACCTCTCTATTGATCTATTTACTCGTTTATAAATGATAGAGAGGTGTCTTAACAACCTTCTTGTAAAAGTGTAGGTTGGGTTGGGTGTTTCTTCACATAATTAGAATTTTAGACAATGAAAAATGCTCTTCCTAAGGGCATTTTTCTCCCCATTCCACGCGGCCCACTTTGCTCCCATGGCATACTAGGTGGAAGCCTCCCTGCTCTTTTGGTAAATAAGTTTGCCCCAATACTATTTAGGTAATATTATTTAAAAATAAAATTATTTTAGTAAAATACCCCATAAAATTAGGGAAGGGGATGGAGAAGGATGCGGGATACCAGGTGGCAATCTAGTTGATTGGTCCCCACACAAGGTAGTTAGTTAGGTGCCCCTGATCTCTCTCTCAAATTGGTTAAAACCAAAGTCCTCCAAGTGCAGGTACAGCAATTGTGACAAACCTTTAATTTGTGGCCACCAAATCACAAGACCCCATTTAGCCCAAAGGAGGGACAATAATTTGGAGCCACTCCTCAAGGATTCCAAGTGCCCAATTAACCATGATTTCATTTGCCCAATATGGGGGACAAATTAAGGATAAAAACAAGTAGATCAAGCAAGAGGCCTAATTGACTAAGTAAGCCTAGTCATTCACTTAATCAAGGGGGGAGAAGGATGAAAGCAAGTGGACCGAGGTTGAGTGACCTTTTTCAAAAGGGACTGGGAAGAAAGCAAATGACATACAACACTCACAAGTTTCTCGAAGCAATAGGTTGATCGATTTGAATGGAATTTTAACCTAGGCATCCACATATCCTAAGTTTTTTGACACATATATTTCAACTTCAATGAACAACAATGAACCTTCTTGGACTTGTGTGAAAAGGTTAGATTCACATTATGTGCAAGAAGAGATCTGCAGTTTAAATCTTCTGACTAAGCCAAAAAAGCCCATGCCTTTGGTATGCGGTGAGGATTCTTTGAAGCATATTCACAAAGTTTGCCAATTCTTCGATCATTGGGTTCTTCATCCTGCCAAGATATTAGAGGAAAATGTCAATAATAAAACAAGGATAATGTTCCATATGTGTTGCAAAAAATGAAAAATTACATTTCTAAACTAGTAAAAACAATAAGTAAATATTCATTTCAACATATCACTTATTGGACATGATGCTCCAAGTGCAATAAATTTTCATAAGACAGGGCAAACCCACCAATAAGTCACAAAATCGGTTTCTAGACTCAGACTAAAAGTTCTCTTTAAAGAAGAAAAGGAATTAAATAAGACTCCTTGAAACTATGAAGCCAAACATGGATCTCACATTTCAAAAGTAAACAATTAGGTGATGTTGATGATGTAATAGCCTCTTCATAAAGAGGATAAATTATTAGTTGATAAAAAAAGCATAAAAATCAAAAATAAATGAACAAGCTAAAAGAGGTGTTGTTACAAACAAATGAATGTTAGATTATACGTGTTTAATTTTTTCACCTAAAGAACTCTAAGTAAGACTATGCTAATTTTGGTAAGTGTGCAGGATTGAAAAAAGAAAAGATCAAAGCTTGCTTCGTTCTAATAAGATGTGTACGGTTGATATAGTGGCTGCATAAATTATGGCTTTGGGACATATCAACAAGAAGCTATATCCTGACAATGTTTTCAATTGATATGTAGACACATAACTTATTGTTTTGGGGCATAAAACAAGAAACTATATCCCTTATTGAGCCACCATTATTCCTTCACTAACAACTTCAAAGATGAAGGTTCAAATTGAAGGCATGTAAAAAATGAAGTAGGTTCCATAGGAATCATTATTGTTAAAGCATTTTGTATTCAATGGCAGTGGTTTATATTGTAGCTTGGTAGCTTGTTGTTTGTTGTTTGTCTTTAAGCTGCCTTAGCGTGTTTATTAGTGTGTTGCTGTAAAGCTTTAGCTGTTCTCTATATAAACAGCAAAGCTATCTATTTGTTTGTAAGATTGATTCATTTTGAAATCTGAATTACGAAGTTAGTTCTATTTTCTTTTCTCTTGTTCGATTATCTCTTTTCTCTTTAATTGATCTCCTCTTCTAGGGTTTCTGATATTTTACATGGTATTAGAGCCATCTACGTAAGTCATGGCGTCCGATTCGAATCACTATACCTCCTCTTCGATTCCTCCTTGTTCGTCCTTTTCTCTTTCCTCGACTTCACATACTGGCTTTGGTGCAGTTGCGAAAGCTTTGAACTACGTTCCAATCAAAAGCTCGATAACGGGAACTATATTTTCTGGAAAGCTCAAGTTCTAGCTACTATTCGAGCATTTGATCTGATTCAATTTCTGAACAATTCGACACCTCCTCCAAAGTTTATTACAGATCCAAATAATGGTGATGCTGAAGCTACGAAGGTGAATGATGACTATATGGATTGGCTGCGATCAAACTAGCTTCTTCTTGGCTGGCTCTTCTCGACCATTGATAAAGATGTCCTAGCGCAGGTGATTCATTGTGAATCATCTGCTGAGGTATGGTCTACCTTGGAGAAACTCCAACTTTATTCTAGACAAACTGTTGCAAAATCTTTTCAATTAAAGCATCAATTGCGTTCAATCAAGAAGGAGTCTCTATCTGTCAATGACTACATTTTAAAGATCAAAACAATCGGTCATGCACTGGCAGCCATAGGAGAACCTCTTCCTGATAAGGAGCTATTATTAGCTATTCTAAATGGATTAGATCATGACTATGAGACTGTTGTAAGTCTTATAACATATCATATGGATGAAATAGATTTAGAAAAGGTGCAATATCTTCTATTAATAATAATGCATGAACAACAGTTAGTCACACAGAATGTGTCACCTTTGACAACTGCTTTTGATTCACATATGTCCTCTTCAATGTCTGTTAATGTTACTTCTTATTCAGCACAAAATGGAAATGGAAATGGATCCGTTTTGAATACAAGAGGGGGTTATAATAATCGAGGAGGTCAATTTAGTACTAGAGGAGGTCGAGGGAGAGGTAGATCGAATGGCAAAAGAATTTACTGTTAGCTTTGTGGAAAACCAGGACATTTTGTGGATAAGTGCTACCACAGATTTGATAAGAATTTTTATTGAAATTCTGGTCCTAATTTTGGAAAAGGAAATTCCGGTGGTCCACCTAATTTTCGTGATTCTCAGGCATACCTAGCTTTAGTTCGGGACTCTAGCGAAGGCTACATGAATGATTTAGGTTCCTATCATGGCAATGCTCATGGCACTATCCCTCAACCTTCTAAACCTTCATTCTTACCTTATGATCAGTCTGATCCTGCATGGTTTGTGGATTCTAGTGCCACAAATCACATTACCTCTAATGTTCACAATCTTTCCAATCATTCACCCTATCATGGCAATGATAAAGTCACAATTGGTAATGGTAAGTCTTTACCTATCTCAGCTATTGGTGCTACACAACTTTCCTCTGTCTTATCTCCTCAATCCTTTATCTCTTTATCTCATGTTCTTCATGTTCCTCACATGAAGAAAAATCTGATTAGTGTTTCTCAATTAACTCGAGATAATAATGTTGTTACTGAATTTGATTCTCATTCATGTATTGTCAAGGACAAGGATTCCAAACAGGTGCTACTTCAAGGCCAACTTAGGAATGGACTCTACCAGCTGAATTCAGCTTTTGTTCCAGCTGCAATCAGTCCCTCTGTTCATTCTATTGAGCCTGTTAATGTTGTTTCATCTAATTCTTCTTCTACATGTAGAAAGCAGTACATTAATGTCTGTAATAATAAGCACTCATTATGTCATGAGTTGCCGCATCATTGTTTCAGTGTAGTTCACACTAGTTCTGATGTTTGTAAACAATGGCATGCTCGTTTAGGGCATCCATCAACTCATGTATTGCAGCTTATATTCAATAAAATTCAAGTTCCTTTTTCTCCTATTCCTTTTTGTGATTCTTGCAAGCTTGGGAAATTAAGTCAGCTGCCATTTAATCATTCTGAGATTAAAGCAACTAAACCTTTAGAACTTGTCTACTCCAATTTATGGGGACCTTCCCCTGTTCTTTCCATTGAGGGTTACAGATACTATATCATCTTTGTGGATGCATATACCCGATATACCTGGCTGTATCCTTTGAAACTCAAATCTGATGCTCTACCTACCTTTATAGCCTTTCATAAATTTGTTGAACTGCAATATCACCACAAATTCAAAGCTTTACAAACTGACAATGGGGGAGAGTTTAAGGCATTTTTGCCTTATCTTAGAAGCTTTGGTATTCAAGCTCGGTTTTCATGTCCCTACACACATCAACAAAAGAATCATGCTAGATGTACATCCATTTTGTACATCTTAGGCTACATAAGGGGGTATTATGACCAAAATACCTTGCGCCTCACGCGTCTCTATGCGCCTCATGAGGGATTTTTTTGTCATAATACCCCCTTATGTAGCCCAAGATGTACAAAATGGGTGTACCAATAGCATTTTCCTCAACAAAATGGGGTGGCCGAGAGAAAACATCGACATATAGCTGAAATGAGGTTAACTCTATTAGCTCATTCTCATATGCCTCTTAAGTATTGGGTAGAAGCTTTTCAAACTACAGTTCATGTCATAAATTTGCTGCCAGCATCACCTATTAAATTTTCTAGTCCATTTCAGTTGTTGCTTGAGAAACCTCCCAACTATTTGCTTCTTCAGCCATTTGGTTGTGCTTGCTTTCCTTTTCTTAGACCCTATAACAAGCACAAATTTGCTTTTCATACATCCAAATGTGTATTTCTAGGATATAGTCATTCTCAAGCAGGGTATAAATGTTTGCATCCATCTGGAAGGATTTATGTATCTAGGCATGTTCAATTTAATCCTAATGATTTTCCCTATCCCTCACTGTTTGTTTCTCCTTCTTTTTCATCATCTACTAAAAATGTTGGGTTATCTACTTCTCATTTTCAGTCTCTTCCTTCCTATTCCAAATTATCGAAAGTAGCACCTGTATTATCTCCTTCCTTATCAAATTCAGTGGTTTGTCCGCGCGTTTCAGTAACTTCTCCTGCTCTCCCTTCTCCTTGTGCTCCATCATCTGTTCAATCTTTTTCTTCTCCCTCTATTCAGCCCGTTTCAATTCCCAAATCCAAACCACCTGTTGCTCCTTCTATCCATCCTATGATGACCCGCTCTAAAACTCAAAGACTTGTTACTGCCTCCCCTCATGCCTTAGTAAGTTGTCTAGAACCTTATTCAGTTCATGAGGCTTTGCTAGATTCTCGCTGGTTGCAGGCCATGCAAGAAGAATTTGCAGCATTGCAGAGAAATAAAACTTGGGATCTTGTTCCCTTTTCAGCAGATATGAATATCATTGGCAGTAAATGGGTTTTTAGGGTCAAATATAAGTCAGATGGTTTTGTTCTTAAGTATAAAGCAAGGCTGGTTGCTAAGGGTTTTCTACAAACACCTGGTGTGGATTATGCTGAGACCTTTAGCCCTGTTGTAAAGGCTCCAACAATCAGAGTATTGTTTTCCTTAGCAGCCAATTTTGGTTGGGATATACAACAAGTTGATATTAATAATGCTTTTCTCAATGGTGACTTGGAAGAAACTGTTTACATGACTCAACCTGAGAGTTTTGTGAATTCTAGATATCCCTCTCATGTTTGCAAATTAAAGAAGTCCCTCTACGGTTTAAAACAAGCACCACGTGCTTGGTATGTAAAGATGAAATCTACGTTTCAGAATTGGGGCTTCACACGAGCAACCTCTGATGCTTCTCTCTTCATTAAACAGACTGCCTCTTATGTTTTATTTGCTTTGGTTTATGTTGATGATATTCTGATCATTAGATCAGATTCCGCTGCTCTACAGCTTTGTATTAAAGATTTGGACAGCACTTTTGCTTTAAAAACACTAGGCTCAGTCAATTACTTCTTAGGGTTTGAAGCTTTTAGAAATTCTGCTGTAATTTACTTAACTCAAGCCAAGTACATTATGGATTTGTTGAAGAAAGCTGATATGTATGACTGTAAGCCTTGTGCCACTCCTACCACTTCTGCATTTTCTCTTACAAATGAAGGTGAAGTCTTTTCTAATCCATCTTTGTATCGAACTCTTATTGGCTCCCTTCAATACTTGACATACACTCGGCCGGATATTGCCTTTGTGGTAAATGGATTAAGCCAGTTTTTGGCATCTCCTAAAGTGCAGCACTGGGTTGCTTGCAAACAGCTGCTTAGATATTTGAAAGGCATGGTGGGTTATGGTCTTTTCTTCTCTCCCTCACCTAGTAATTTCGCTCTTTCAGTATACACCAATGCAGATCATGCAGAGTGCAAGGTCACAAGGCGCTCCACTAGTGGTTTTTGTGCTTTTCTTGGCTATAATCTAATTGTTTGGGGTTCTAGAAAACAAACAGTGGTTGCTCGATCAGTTGGTGAGGCTGAATACCGTGCCATTGCTCAAGGTGTCACAAAATTATTATGGCTGAAGTCATTATTTTCTGAGCTGGGATTTTTAGATTCTATTTCTTCTAAACCCATTGTGTGGACTGATAATTTGGTTGCTAAGAGTATGGTTGAAAATCCAGTTTTTCATGGGAGAACTAAGCACATAGAGCTTGATATTCATTTCATCCAAGAAAAGGTTGAAAAGAATGAAATAAAGATCATTTATGTTCCTACCGAACATCAGATTGCTGATGTTTTTACAAAAAGGGCTCTCTCAAGCTCGTTTTCAGTTTTTGTGTAATAAACTTGGCTTAACATTTTCTCCAGTACACAAGGGTGGCAGTTTAGAAGAGTCCTAATTGAGGGGGAATGTTAAAGCATTTTGTATTCAGTGGCAGTGGTTTATATTGTAGCTTGGTAGCTGTTGTTTACTGTTTGTCTTTAAGCTGCCTTAACGTGTTTATTAGTGTGTTGCTATAAAGCTTTAGTTGTTCTCTATATAAACAGCAAAGCTATCTATTTGTTTGTAAGATTGATTCATTTTGAAATCTGAATTACGAAGTTAGTTCTATTTTCTTTTCTCTTGTTTGATTATCTCTTTTCTCTTTAATCGATCTCCTCTTCTAGGGTTTCTGATATTTTACAATTATTACAAATGTTCCCAGCATCCCATATGGTATGTCATGTGCCTTTTAGTATTTTAAAGGCTCAAATTAAAACGGAACTCTGCAAAAGAGTTCCTAGAATAGCCAACATAACCTCTTGGTTAATGGGATATCAACAAGAGTTAACAAATTCCATGGCTAATGTAGGAAAATATTGAAAATCATTCAAAACCAAGGGTACCACTTGAAGAAACACAAGTTTCATCGCCATTTCAGTGGCATTTAGGTTGCTTTGTTTTTTCCAGTGTACTAGCAAGAACATTAAACAACAACAACATATCTAGCCTTTATCCCACTATGTGGGGTCAGCTACATGAATTCTAGACTTCCATGTATTTCTATCTTTTGTCATATCTTCATTGAGATCCATACACTTCATATCAAACTTTAATGTCTCCCTCAAAGTCTTCTTAGGTCTGCCTCTACCTCTTTTTTTGATTAATTGTTCCATTTCATCAACTCTCCTCACAGGAGCATCTCTTGGTCTCCTTCTCACATGACCAAACCATCTTAGTCTAGTCTCTCTCATCTTCTCCTCTATTGGCACTACTCCTATCTTATTACGAATAACTTCATTTTTAATTTTATCTTTTCTTGTATGGCCGCATATCCATCTTAATATCCTCATCTCCGCTACACTCGTCTTTTGCTCATGTTGGTATTTGACTGCCTAACATTCTGAGCTGTACAACAAAACTGGTCTTATAGTTGCCCTATAGAATTTTCCTTTCAATTTTAATGGGATTTTATCATCACATAACACCCCCGATGCATTTCTCCATTTTAGCCAACCTGCCTTAATTCTATGTGTGACATCCTTGTGAATTTCTCCATCTTTTTGAATCACTGATCCCAAATATCGAAAATTGTCTTTTCTTTGTAAGATTTGGTCTTCCAATTTTATTATAACATCCTCCACTCTTGCATTCTTACTAAATTTACATTCCATATATTTTGTTTTCTTTCTGCTTAATTTAAATCCCTTAGATTCTAAATTGTTTCTCCATAACTCAAGCTTAGTGTTCACTCCTTCTTTTGTTTCATCCACCAACACTATGTCGTCTGCAAATAGCATACACCATGGCACATCTGTCTGAATATCTTTAGTGAGTTCATCCATTACTAAAGCAAATAAGTATGGACTTAGTGCAGAACCTTGATGCAATCCTATTGTAATTTTAAACGGTTCAGTATCCCCTCCGCATGTTCTGACCCTTGTCTCTACACCATGATACATGTCCTTAAGGGCTTGTATATAGGCTATTCGGACTCCTTTCTTCTCTAAAACCCTCCATAATACTTCTCTAGGGACCCTATCATAGGCCTTTTCTAGATCTATAAACACCATATGTAGGTCCTTCTGATGATCCCGATACCTTTCCATTAGGCGTCTTAGTAGATATATAGCTTCCATTGTTGACCTATCGGGCATGAAACCAAACTGATTTTCTGAGACCTCTATTTCTTTTCTGAGCCTCTGCTCTATTACTCTCTCCCAAAGTTTCATGGTATGGCTCATTAACTTAATTCCTCTGTAATTTTCACAATTTTGAACATCTCATTTGTTCTTATATATAGGTACCAAAGTACTCTTCCTCCACTCATCTGGCATCTTTTTTGATTTAAGAATCGCTTTAAATAATTTCGTTAGCCAAGAGATACCCTCTTCTCCCATGCATTTCCATGCTTCTATTGGTATATTATCCGGTCCCACCGCCTTATGATTCTTCATCTTTTTTAATGCTTGCCTTATTTCATTTGGACTTATGCGTCGATAAAATGTATAGCTTACGTTCCCTTCGGAGTTACTAAGATGTCCCAACCTAACTCTTGTGTCGCTATCATCATTGAATAATTTTGTGAAATACTCCTTCCATCTCTCCTTAATCGCTCCCTCATTCACTAATACATTTTGATTTTCATCTTTTATGCATTTCACTTTATTTAAATCCCTTGTTTTTCTTTCTCTTGCTTTAGCTAATTTATATATATCCCTTTCTCCATCTTTTGTATCAAGTCGTTTATATAGATTCTCGTATGCTTTTAACCTTGCTTCACTAACAGCTTTTTTTACTGCCTTTTTTGATTCTTTATAATTTTTTTGATTTTCTTCATTGTTGCACTGATATACAGCCTTATAGCAATTTTTCTTATTTTTAATTTTCAATTGCACTTCTTCATTCCACCACCAAGACTCCTTAAGGTTAGGGGCTCTACCATTTGTCTCTCCAAGCACTACCTTTGTTGTGTTTCTCAGGGCATTAGCCATTTCTCTCCACATTTGATTTGTCTGTCCTTCTCCATTCCATTCTCTTCTACCCCTTAATTTTTCTTTGAAGATTAGTTGTTTCTCCCCTTTTAAATCCCACCACCTGATTCTTGGATTTTGTTTTATGTGATTTTTTCTCTTCTAATTTCTTACTTGGACGTCAAGTACTAGAAGTCTATGTTGAATAGTCAAACACTCTCCTGGTATCACCTTACAATCCCTACAATATACCCGGTCCTCTTGTCTCATGAGGAAATAATCTATTTGGGTGCTTGATGTGACATTTTTATACGTGATTAAGTGTTCGTCCCGTTTTTTGAACCTAGTATTGGTTATGATGAGCCCATATGCCATTGCAAAATCTAGAATAGACTTACCCTCATTATTAATTTCCCCGAATCCATACCCTCCATGTACCTCTCTATAGCCGTTTTCGTCTCTACCCACGTGACCATTTAAGTCACCTCCTATAATCACTTTCTCTCCTCTTGGTATCATTTGTATGAGTCCCTCTAGGTCCTCCCAGAATTTTGCTTTTATCTCCTCACCTAACCCCGCCTGTGGTGCATATGTACTAAAGATATTCATAGTCATTCTTCCTAGAATAACCTTCACCATAATAATCCTATCCCCTATTCTCTTTACATCCACTACCTCATCTACTAAGCTTTTATCCATAATGATCCTCACTCCATTTTTTGCTCGATCATTTCCTGTGTACCATATTTTATATCCATTTTCTGACAAAGTTTTTGCTTTTTTTCCTACCCATCTCGTCTCTTGAAGGCACATAATATTAATATTTCTCCTAATCATCACATCTACCACTTCTATAGCTTTGCCTGTTAATGTTCCTATGTTCCATGACCCAATCCTTAATCTATGATTTTGTTTTTGGCTTTGACTTTGAATTTGATTTTGGTTTTGATTTTGATTTTGTTTTTGGTTTGATTTTGATGTTGGACTAACTTCTTTACCCACATCCGTCCAACCAAATGCGGGAACCCTTGCTCATTTGTCACTACATCCGGGCGCCGATGCAGCGACCCTAGCTCACTTGCTGCTATTTTCATAACCAAGTACCCTTTCAATCATTTAACCACAAAGAATTCTAAAACTAATGCTCCAAAATCGATGTCTTGTGGGATATCAATATTACCAACTAAATCAAATTGATCTTTTTTTGAAGGAGTTTTACATTTTATCTCCTATAAGATCCATAATAACTTCAATTACTTTTGTATAAACAAGTGACCTATTAAAAAAAAAATTAAAATATCTTCACTAACTTGTTTGCATTTATCTGCATCTTCTGGTAGTTTGTAGCAAGTCGAAAGAATAACAACCATGCACCCTACAAGTTCATAAAACACAACCACTATGTCCAATCTAAAAAGTCTTATCACAATTACATAAAATATGCGGAGTTCATTAAATAGCCTTTCTAGTTTTATGTTTTAAAATTATTTGGTTAAAAGGTTGTGTTAATTGCATTGAAGCCTTGTATGCAGAGACATAACCATTTGTCTCATTTTTTGAAATGGGGGAAGATTGAGAACCAAATCATATAGATATAGGTTTCAAGGCCAAGCCATACAATAGGTCATGGGGGTAAAAAATCATAAATTAAGCAATCACGCATTGTACTTCACTGTAATGCTCAACATAAAAATTCCAAAATGCAACACGAGTATAAACATTTTAAATGGAAAAAAGGAAAGAAACAATGACAACAATTAAACGAAAAGCTAACCGGAGACCGGGGAAATATATCGGTCATCAACTTCTTGTACCGCTTTATAGGCTGTCGAGACCTAGGTCGAATCGCCGGACAAAAGAAACAGAGGTTGCCGACCACTGGCATTACTCTCCTTGAGATGACACCCATTTTTCAAACTAATAACACAAAAAATTTGCCCCGTTCAATTTCTCCCTCCTCCACTATGTCTTCCCTGATTCTATTACCAAACCCACAAAGGAAAACACCCTAAAATTCAAACAACATTGTTAGAACCAAACAAAATGAAAAATAAAAAAAGAGAGATTTACAATGGGTTGGGTTGTTGAAGATAGAGGAAGAAATTGAGGGTTTGATTGGATTTTTGAAATGGAAGAGAGATTTCTAGGTTGGGGAATTGACGTTTGAGGGGAGGGAGAGGAATACAAAAACTTTAAGAGCGAGACCACCGGATCTTAGACATATCGTCCAGTGGCAGAGAAAGAGAGAGGGAAGGAGGGAGAGAAGGAGAGGAACGAGAATGATTATTGGCAAATCCCCCTGTTTTGAGTTTGTTCTCTATTAATAGCATGTCCCGCTTATTTATACTCTTTCCTTGTACTGAATGTCCCCAAACTATAACATTATCGCACTTTCCACCCCCGCTTTTACTACATGTACATACTAAATTATGCCTTTGCATTGTTAGGATGGCAACGCAGAGGATATGGAAAACTCTAGAGAGCTTGACAGGCTCACTGACCGCTCTATTGAAAGAGGGTAAAATGACGATTATGTCCTTATCTACTTTGCAAATTTGCAAAATGGGCCGTTGCTACATAGTTGTCGCCCTCGTCTCGTCGTCTCGCCTTATCACCTTGCTTAGGGCTGGCAATTTTGGACACGACAAGCGGGTTAGGGTTGAAATTAATCGAGTTCGGATATGACGCGATTATTTTCGTATCTTATACAAGTCAACCTGTCTAACCCGTTTAGACATAAAATGACACGTTTAATTAAACGTGTTAACGGGTTGACCCAAACACGTTACCACGATTACATACGAAATGACACGTTTAATTAAAAGAGTTTGTAATACCCCGAGGGCCCAGAGAAGTTAGAATATATCGAGGATAGTGTAAGAAAGGAAACAATACCAGCTGGATACCTTTTGGGCTGAATGTTGGCAAAGAACTCCCAAGTTAAGCGTGCTTGACCTGGGGCAATCCAAGGATGGGTGACCCCCCTGGGAAGTTCGTGTAGGCCCATCAGGGTAAGTTGTTCCGATCCTTCCTATCGCTCGATCGGGATGTTACAGGTGGTATCAGAGCCGACCCTTGGCGAAAGCGGTCCGATGAGGGCGGGGAGTGGCGCCGGGGCTTGAGGGCCTGTACAAGGAGCGGCTTCTGGCAGGCTTCTAGGATGGCAGCCCCCAAGGGGAGGAGATCTGGGACCGGTTGTAAGGTCGCATGACGAGGACGTCATGTGCTCAAGGGGGGAGAATGTAATACCCCGAGAGCCCAGAGAAGTTAGTATATATCGAGGATAGTGTAAGGAAGGAAACAACACCAACTGGATACCTTTTGGGTTGAATGTTGGCAAAGAACTCCCAAGTTAAGCGTGCTTAACTTGGGGTAATCCAGGGATGGGTGACCCCCCTGGGAAGTTCGCGTAGGCCCATCAGGGTGAGTTGTTCTGGTCCTTCCTATCGCTCGATTGGGGCATTACAGAGTTAGTGGGTTGATCTGAACATGTTAACACGATTATACACGAAATAACACATTTAACATGTGACACAATACAACCCGTTTAAATTAAACGGGTTAAACAGGTTAACAGTTGACACGACACGACACGTTTAGTTAAACGAGTCGTGTCGTGTTCGGGTTTAAGGAATTTGACACGATTATTAAACGGGTCGTGTTCAGATTAGCCTGATACGTGTTATACGTGTGTCTCGATACGACACGATTATGACTCACCAACACGAATTGTCACCCCTAGCCTTGCTACCCTCGCGCCTCATCCGCCACCTTATTGACCGTCGACGACCATGGAAGGGAGACGAACGAGTAAGGAAAGAGCAACAATGGGTGGGGGCAAAATTATATTTTTGCCCTCTTTCTATAAGCAACTCGATAAGCCTATCGGGCTTTGTAAAACGACTCGGAGGATATATAGTAACCACATAAATTATGGTTTTGAGAAATGTTAACAAGAAGTTATATCTTGACAATGTGTACAATTGATATGTTGGATATAAAAGTTACGAATTCAAAATATAAAATAAGAAGTTATATTTTTTATTAAGCCATCACTATTATTTATTAATAATTTCAAAAACAAAACAAGTTCTAATTAAAGTCACATACAAAATGAAGTAGATTTAACAGAAATCGTTATTGTGAAAGTTCCTAATATTGTATAAGGTATGTCGTGTTTTTTTTTAATATTTTAAAAACTCAAATAAAATAAAAGAATAGCCAATCAAGCAACATACCCTTGATGAATTCCATAACCAATGTAAAGGAATATTGAAAAACATTCAAGACCAAGTGTACGACCAGAATGAACATGAGTTTCATTACCATTTTGGTAACATATAGGTTGTTTTTGTTTTCTTTAATATATTGGAAGAAACATTAAATAGAGATTTTTTTTTTTGCTATGAAGATGACTAGTGGATCACCCGTGCAATGCATGGATATCGTAAAAATATATATATATTAAAGTGAAAGTTATATAATTTAATAGTTACAATAAATGAAAATCATAATAAAGAAGTAAAAAAAAAATAATCGTATTATAATCATGAAAATACAACAAAAGAATTACAGATTTTGAAATATTTCTTTATATGCATTTAAGGGTAGACGAACAATTAAAAGCACACAACTCTATCCCGAAATTATGTAAAAAATAAACCTAAATTAACATGTAATACAATAAGTAATGCGTAAAAAAATACAAAAATTACACAATAATAGGAGAAAAAAAAAAGAATAAACGATAACTAACATCTTTATTCTGAAATATGCATTCAAGGGTAGACAGTTTTTTTTTAAATTTTCACGTGTATTTGTCTCATATGTGCGTATCACAAGAACCCTAAAGGCCTCATTTTTCTTAGTTGCATTCATATCACTCACTTGACAGAATAGCGGTGCTATGTTACACCAGAAGATCAAACTGGGTAAAAAAATACGGTTAAATTTACTAAATAAAAGTAAAGAAGAAGTGAAAATTTGAGAAGAAGAATCGAGAAATGAAAAGAGAGAAAATGGAAGGGTCAAACGGGAATAGAGAGGAAGAAAAGAGAGAGATATTTGCTTTCTTTTATTAATTTTTCTTTTTTCAAATTTTCCTATTTATCTCAATTTATCAAATCACATATCACCATTAAGTTTCTCTTTCTTCTCCCTGCTTTGCCACACAATTCGAATCTTACTCACTTAACATAATTTTCAAAACACAAATTTAATTTACATTTAATTTCTCCAAGTCCAACATATAGCACATCTTTGGAGTAGATTAATGGGAAAAAGGAGAATTAAATAAATGACAATAATCAATTAAGTTGAAAAATAAAATTATGACATTTAAAATTATAAAAAATAAATTTAAATTAATTAAATTGTATGTAAAATAAAGATAATTTAAATAATCAATTAATTATATAAATAATAATAATTAAATTTTCAAAATTGATTATTCATATATGATTTTACATATTTCTTCTAACAATTAATTACCACATTTAAAATACGTCAAATTTTTAAAAAAGCAAAAAAAAAAAAGTTAAAAAATAAAATTATAACATTTAAGTTATATATAAAATTATAAGAAAATAAATTTAAATTAATTAAACTAAATATAAAATAAAGATAATTTAAATAATCAATTAATTATATAAATGATAATAATCAAAATTTCAAAATTAATTATCCATACATGACTTTACATATTTCTCTTGATAATCAATTACCATATTTAACACATATCAAGTTTTTAAGAAAGCAACAAAAAAAATAAAGTTAAGAAATAAAATTATAACATTTAAGTTATATATAAAATTATAACATTTAAAATTATAAGAAAATAAATTTGAATTAATTAAACTATATAAAATAGAGATAATTTAAATAATTAATTAATTATATAAATGATAATAATCAAAATTTCAAAATTACCACATTTAAGACATGTCACATTTTTACATTGATTATATATAAAATTATAACATTTAAGTTATATATAAAATTATAATATTTAAAATAATTAAACTATATATAAAATAAAGATAATTTAAATAATCAATTAATTATATAAATAATAATAATCAAAATTTTAAAATTGATTATCCATACGTGACTTTACATATTCTTTATAGCAATCAATTATCACATTTAAGATAAGTCACATTTTTAAGAAAGCAACAAAAAAAATAAATTTAAAAAATAAAATTATAACAGTTAAGTTATATATAAAATGATAACATTTAAAATTATAAAAAAATAAATTTAAATTAATTAAACTATATATAAAATAAAAATAAAATAAAAAATTTACTTTGCAGTCTATATTCGACGGTATTACTTGATATCTCAAAATTTCTCCCTATTTAAAAAAGTTTTATTTTTCTGTAATTTATTTTAATTAAAATTTTATGTTAATATTTAAAAATTAATAATATGAATTAGATATTGACTATTTATATATCAGCATGCTTACACACTCTCCAAACACTATTCCACCATGAAAAAAACCATTTACATGTTCCAAGAATTACATATTTTTCACAAATCTAGACTTAATTAATGACTTATAAAAATTATATTTTGGGTAAGTAAAAAAAATTAAAAAAAATGATAAAATATCAAAATATTACCAATATTACCAACTAAATTAAATTGATTTATTTCTGGAGGAATCCTCACAAATTTTACATTTTACCTCCTATAAAATTGTTGTAACTTCAATTACTTTGGCATAAATTTTATATTTATTTGCATCTTTTGGTAACTTGTGGCAAGTCAAAAGAATAACATCCATGCACCCTACAAGTTCACAAACACACAACCACTCTGTCTAACCTGTAAAGTCTATCAAATTTGCATAAAGTATGTGGAGTTCATTAAATAATCTTTCTAGTTTCAAAATTATTTGGTTTAAAAGTTGTGTTAATTGCATTAAATCTTCATATAGACATGACCATTTATCTCAATTTTTTAAATAGAGAAAGATTAAGAATCAAGTTATAAAGTAAAAATTTCAAGGCCATCCATATAATAGGTCATAGGGGGTAAAGCACATCAATTAAGCAATCACATGTTATACTTTACTATAGTGCTCAAGATAAAAATTCCATAATGCAACACAAAATATAAACATTTTAAATGAAAAAAAAAAGAAAGAAACAACGACAAAAATTATATGAAATGCTAGCCGGAGATCGAGAAAATATATTAATCATTAACTTTTTATACTTCTTTTTAAGCTATTGGAATCTAGATTAACTTGTCGAACAAAAAAAAAAAAAAACAAATATTGCTGACCACCACCGATATTATTTTCCTTGAGATGACACTCAGTATATTTTGTACTTGTATACTCGATATATTTTATACTACCAGATTTATATTTGTTAGTTTAAATAATTTAACAATAATTTGATAGCAAATAAATCAAACATTAAATTGAATTTATTCAGTTTGGTTCAATCCTCCTTCAAAGTATCTGGTTTGGAATTTTGAAAACTTGTTTCATTTCTATCTAATGTAAATTGGATGAACATCTTGCTTTTGGGTGTGTTATTGAATTGAAAATTGGAGAATATTTGTTTAAATAAATAATTAAATTAATTTGCATTGTTAAATTAATTCCTTCTCTCTCTACTTGTCTAGTAAATTCCTTAGCCTATTTTCATTTAGTTAAGCAAGTTTGTATTATTGATCATTAGATTCTTACTCTTAATCAATTTAAAAATGTAATCATTTATTATAAAATTATGATTAAGAGTGATAATTAAAGTTTTAGCACATTTAAAGTGTTTAGATCAAAACTTAGCAATATTACCATGTTATATTCTTTTTGAGTCATTTTTGGATCAATATCCTAGCTAGTCAAATAAAATTCCAAATTTCCAGCCCATATAAGTCATTCAAACTCTCACCCAAATAAGCTTCCTAAAGTAAAGGAATTTTACATTCTCACTTGCATACTCCATGTAGTTATTGCTTATTGTATTATCACTATGAGCAGGCCGTTCGATCATGGTTCAAACCATGACCTTGAAATCATGTCGTGCTTAGTAAATCACATTCCAATTGATAGTTTCATATCGTATATTGTAAGAATTATCTTCCTATGACTTACATGATAATTAAAAATTTATCTCATCAGATAAATCAGTAACATTATCTGGTATATTACAATAATTGATATTTATAAGATATTATGGTATTTATCTGATAAAATAATCGAATCAAATATCAGATATAATTGTGTTAATTTGATGAGATAAATATAAGGATTTAATAAGATAATGGTTAATCTTAATTCTAATTGGTTTAGAAGATAATGATGATAACTCCTAAGAGTCTTGATGGGAGACTACTTCTACTATTATAAATAGGGGTTTGGTCATTTCCCTACCCAACACAATCAAAAGCATTACAGTTATATTATTCTATCATTACGGTTGAGGTCAATGGGGAGAAACCAGATTCTGGTATTTCGTCATCAGTTGGTATTTCTCATTACGGTATTTCCTATTATGGATTCAGGTACGCATTTAATTACAGCATTATGTGATTTACAAGAGTTTTACGATTATGGGCATAATGATTAATTATATGTCATGTTTATCATACAATATTATGATTTTAACTTACACATATAGCTCACTACAACTCGAACACACGTACTCATTTGTCTTATGAGAAAACCATATCTACTATTCTCTCATTATCTATGTAACGACCCGTTAGTGGGTCCAAACTTTTATTTGTATTTTAATGTGGGCATTAAATTTTTACTTTTATTAATTAGAGGTCGAAAATATTATTTTGTGTGGGAAAAGTCCAATTGAATTGGGCTATTAAATTTGGCCTAAGCCCATGTGTGGGATGGCATATATAATTGTGTTTTTGTAATGAAGTGAGTTGGGCAAATAGGGTAAAGTTAAATATAAATGTAAGTTAAAAGAAAAGTCCATTGGGCCTTAATTTAGATGGGGCCTAATTGATAGAGACTGTTTAGTTGGGCTTGAGCCCATGTATTTAAGTGGGTTGGATTAAATAAATGGAAAAAGAAAAAAAAGGGCAAAATCTAAAATGGGCTTGATAAGTGTTGTATGTATGAATTGTGATGGAGGGCACAATTAGAATTTGTCAGAGAATGGGGTGGTTGGAGTGGGACGACATCCCATCACCCCCCATCTCTTATTGTTTCTTTAGCAATCTTCTTCCCTCTTTCCTTGGAGATTTGCATATTTTGAGGGTTTTCTTCATCTCTTTGGAATTGCACTATTTAAGGCAAGTTCTCTTTCAATTTCTTTTCATAGGTTGTGTAAGTATTTCCTTCATTTCATTAAAAAAAAGCTTCCATTGTAAATATTATAATATTCTTCATGAAAATGCTTGGTTGTTTCCATTTTTGTATCTTGGTAGGTCTTCTCGTAGGCATGATGTTAGGTTTTGTCGGTGTTTCGTTGGGTTTATTTATCCTATTTTTACTTTAAGGAATGACATTTGTGGGTTAGAAAGCTAGTGGTGGTCATTTTGGAGTGTTTCGGGTCAATTTCGTACTTTCTGTGAACATCGAGTCAACTAATCTTTGGATTTAGTCAACTCAGCATAAGCCAATTTTCTTAGATTTTTGTGCCAGCCCTCGACTTAGTCGATTAAGCATTTCCTTAGTCGACTAAGCATTTCCTTAGTCAACTAAGCCCTTTTTTTTAGAATGCGTACTTTATATTTTTTTGATCACAACTTTTGATACAAAAGTCTAAATTGAGATCTGTTTGAAACATCATAAACTAGACTTTGATGGATTTGATTTGATACATAATATCATATACTTTAATAATGATTTGAGTTAGTTGAGGCTTTCCTCAATCTAAATTAAGCACGATTGTTAAAATAAGTTGTTATTAAATGCTTCATCTGACATCACTCAATCCTCTAAAATTATAGGATGTGATTGAATATATATATATGTATATAAATGGGATTCATGAGGTAAAAATATTTTTGGTTGGCATGTCCATGGAATCTCATATGTGATACATTACTACCATTATTTTTGCGCCTCTTATTATTATTTTAGCGGAGCAGTTAAGTTCCGCAAGTATGACACGGTATATCTCATTGAGCGCCTAACGCAGGTGAGGTCGCCATAAACCCGGTAGGTGATGCTCTCGCTACCGTTGGTGGCTAATGAATTTTGATATATATATATACATATAGTCACTTAGATGTGGAGGCCTAGAGGGTTAGTGTGGCGCATGTATTTCTATCATTATATAAATAATGTATGAGCATGGATTGGTGTCTTAAAGGCATGATGGTTATGATTTGGAAAAGTAAGAGTATCTAATTTTATGTATTGATTCGCGTATGTATCTATGGAGTTAGGGTACTTTACTTTGGTCTTTTATGTCTCCATACTTGCTTACGTTATTGCACCTATATATTTGCTGAGCCTTATGACTCACCTTATTTTTTTTATCATTCTAGATAAGGGAAAGTCTATTAAAAGATGTGAGTCCAACGAGGCGAGAGCTCCTGTTTAGTTGTGTATAGAAACATCCCAACCATAAGGTATTTGGGGGTGTTTTGGGGAAGATCTTAAGGAACATATTTGTATTTTGTGAATTCCAATAATGACCTTGTAATTATATTTTGTATTGTTGTGAGTCAATAGAGCATATGAGTCAAATTGTAGAAGTTGTCATATTTTTTACTCTTGTCGTTCAGGTGACAATTAAAAGAAGTTTTTATTCGAATCTAATTAAGCTATTGTTCTATATCAATTTTTGTGACGGCCTCATTTCGGATGTCCTATGCAAGTGAGATTATTCGGGAGAGGGTCGCTACAACCTAATCTTCAAAATGAGTCATTTATCATGCTGAAATCCATTAATAACATCAACAAAACCATCATCGTACGTATTGGTCATTCTAGAGTGTATGAGTAGTAAGTTCAAAGATAAAAGGTATCTCATTGTGTTAAGCATCTGCTCTGTTGATTCCAACATTCCAAAAATTCTATTAAGCTAGCGTGACAATCACCTTTAGCTCTTCCTACTCAAATTCAATGGGAGCTTTCTATCCATGACATTTTGGGAACAATTCACGATCTCTTGACTCAAATTGGTAATCCCTT
The DNA here is from genome assembly GCF_014633365.1 of Diospyros lotus. NCBI lineage: Eukaryota > Viridiplantae > Streptophyta > Magnoliopsida > Ericales > Ebenaceae > Diospyros > Diospyros lotus. The sequence goes on from NC_068349.1 coordinate 31,090,588, forward strand.
GATTCATATTCAGGACTTAGGTTATTAGATCTCACATCTTGAGCATTGTTTTCCTTTTACGAATCCCTGACTTCTTTGATGAATAACAAAATATGATAGATAGATAAAAGCTTTTGAGGTGTGTAAGCAAGTTATCTTTATTGTTTTGTGTTTTTACTTACTTATATAGAAGATGCCCTTGTTAACTAGGTGTAAAATGCTTTGTACATGTTTTATCCCTTTAGTTTATATGACCAACGTTATGAATTTTTACTATTAACTTGCCTTTCAGTATGTTATTGATTGATGACTTATAAATGCCTATAATATTAATGCTCCATGATGAACATTATGCCTTAAGATTTTTCTTAGATGAAGAAACTGACAAACCATTTTTGTGTACGATTGTTTTCTTAACATCAAAATGGGAGAGATTATTAGCCTCAAGGATATAAGCAAATAAACTTTTGATGATAACAAATCCCATCATTACTTCAATTAAAAACAATTTTTAACAACATTGTAAGATGTTTATATGAAACGAGAAATTCATAAAAGATGGATTTTGTCAAAAATAATCTCTGCATAGTCAACTAATCACTTTGAATGGTAGACCAATTCCAAGTAGTAAACATGTATTCGAATTATTAGTAAGATGTTTCTCTGTCTAGTTAACCAAATGTAGTTGAACGGGTCGATCAATTCTAACTAAAGGGTTCCAATATCAAAGCATTAATTTTCTCTTTAAATCTAGTTTGCCAATCAAATGTACATAGTTGATTGCCCAAATGCCTCAATCTTGGTCATTCTTCCCTTCCTTCTTCATCTAGTGGTCGAAACCTAGAGATTTTGTGTCAGTGGTAAGTCATTAGCAAGTTGCACTACAAGTTGTAAATTTTAATAAAATTACACTTTTACCCCTAAAGTTTGTTTGATTCCAATTTACCCATTTAGTTTGAACCTTTTGTTTTTTTATATGTTATTACATTGTAAATTATACCAAGAACCACAACAACTTAAGCTTTCACCAAAACTTTGAATTTTTTTGAGAATTATGCTACAACCCAGTAACAATCTTTAAAAAATAACACTGAGGCCCAACACTTTGAAAAATTACATCAAATAAAATCTCTTGGCAAATTACAAAAATATTATTGACTCAACGGTCTCAACCCTTGCAATATTATCCAAATTCCCTTAAATCATAAGGAATTGCCATTTAAGCCCATTTTTTTTGTTAAACAATAATTTTTATTTCCCAAATTATCTTAAAAATCTAGGCATTACAGAGGCAAGCTAAAAAAGTTGTAATTCATGCGACGTTTGAGCTTGACATATTGTATAGGGACTATTACCTATTGTCATTGTTGACTATGCAAAACAATAGGAAAATGAGATTGGACTCAATTAGTTAGCAATGGGAATAAAAGATCAGAGGTGCTCAATAGACGTTAGTTATTGTCCTCGATTGAGATTGATCATTTTTCGATGCCATTATTGTTGTTGTAACCTAAACAACGATGAAGTTGCAACATTAAAAAAATCAAGACGACACCAACTCATTATAGCGATGTGAGTCATAGGAGAAATAGCCTTTTATTTTTGTGAAATGACTAATTGAGATAGAGATATAGATAGATAGAAATTGAGGGATGAGAGGAAATGGGAAGAAAAAAAGCTCAAACAATGATAAGCTTTATCAATTCATATATTTTACCAAATCATCTCAAAAAATGTGACCGAGTCAATTGAAAATATCCCATAACACCCAAAAACACGATCAAAATATAATAGATCAAAGAAATCAACACAACCGAAACACGAATCCCAAATAACACTAAAGCACAATCCTTCAATCTTACATCACCCACTCTGATTAAACCCAACTCTACCAAATTAATTAAACCCCATAAGCTGAAGATTAATGGATGTTTGACCTACCAAGTTAAGAAAGTCAAGAAAGATAGGCTTGAGTTGTGATTAGATATGAAGGGTGAGAAAGAAAAATAAAACATGAGAAACATTAGGGTCTTTAATGTTTGCACTAAGTTTTAGCTAGAGATGATTTTTTTTTTCTATTTTATTTTAGTTGAATTTAGCTTTAATTTAAGTTATTAATTAGGGTTTGCAAATGATTTTTATAAAGATTTGTAGAACTATTTATAGAATGGGAATGTGTTTGTAGGCAATTTAATTTAAAAGAAAAATAGAAACAAAAAAGAAAAAAAATAGCCATGAAAAAAGAAAACAACGTCATTTAATCAAATATCTCATTATTTATTCACTTATGTCATCTATTGGTTTTGAATTTAGCTTTAATTTAACTTATTAATTAGGGTTTGCAAATGAGTGTCACAAATATTTGTAAAACAATTTCTAAACTAGGACAATGTTTGGAGACAATTTACCCTAAAAGAAAAATTGACACAAAATAGGAAATAAATAGCCATGGAGAAAGAAAATGATGTCATTTAACCAAATAGCTCATTATTTATTCACCTATGTCATTTATTGACATAGAATTTAGGTTTAATTTAACTTATTAATTAGGGTTTGCGAAAGAGTATCACAAAGATTTGTAGAACTATTTCTAAATTGGGACCATATTTGGAGACAATTTACCTACAAAGAAAAATAGGGAAAGAAAAAAAGAAATAGTCATGGAGAAAGAATATGGTGTCATTTAACCAAATAGTTCATTATTTATTTACCCCTATTATCTATTTCCCTACAATTTATTTTTAAGATAACTTATTAATTAGGGTTTGCAAATGAGTGTCACAAAGATTTGTAGAACTATTTCTAAACTAAGACGCTATTTGGAGGCAATTTACCCTAAAAGAAAAATAGAAACAAAAAGAAAATAAATAACCATGGAAAAATAAAATGACGCCATTTAACCAAATAACTTGTTATTTATTTATAACTGTCATTTATTGCCCTATAATCTAATTTAACTTATTAATTAGGGTTTGCAAATGAATGTCACAAAGATTTATAGAACCATTTCTAAAATAGGACTGCATTTGGAGGCAATTTAACCTAAAAGAAAAAATAGAAACAAAAAAAGGAAAGAAATAGCTAGACATGGCCACGGTTCATGAACCGCCGGTTCCGGTTCATGAACCGCCGGTTCCGGTTCAAGAAATCTTTGAACCTGAACCGAACCGCCCAAGGGCGGTTTGGGACGGTTCGGTTCCGGTTCGTGCCGGTTCGGTCAACGGTTTGGACCGGTTCGGTCAACGGTTTGAGCCGGTTCGGTCAACGGTTCCGGTTCCGGTTCAAACCGAATTTTTTTAATTTTTTTTAAATATTGTTGTATTCAATTTTGGTCCTTGTTCCGTTGTTCGGTTCGGTTTGGTTTCGATTTTTAATTGTTAAATGTAATTGTAAATATAAATATTCTCAACCATATTTTTAATAAAAAAACACTACTAAAAATTGAAGAAATATAAGTAATAATTTCATTAAAAATAATTAAAACAACTAAACAAGTATGTAATACAAGTAATTAATTTTTACAAATGTGAAAAATAAAAAATAAAAAATAGAATTAGACTTAATTTCATTAAAAAATAATTACAACAAAAATGTAATACAAGTAATTAATTTTTACAAATGTGAAAAAAAATAAAATATGGACTTGGATCCTACGCATCTTCATTGGAGTCGGAAGTCGCCGTTGTTGAACCATCATTAACCCATTCATCAGATGATGATGAATGGATAAGTTCTTCTTGACGTCGCATGTTAGCTCTTTCCCAATCATCGAGGCAAACTTGAGCTTCCAATGATTCTGGAGCCAATCTTGATCTTCTTTCGTCCAAAATGTTGCCTCCACTACTGAATGTTTGTTCAACGGCTACAGTTGAAGCTAGAACTGCAAGAAGTTGACTTGCAATAATTGCAAGAGTTGGAAATGTCTCCTTGTGCCTTTTCCACCACTCCAAAATTTCAAAATTTAAACCTGTATCATCACCAAACTCAAAAACTGTGGTTAGATAAGTTTCGAGCTCCGAATGTGAGCTCGATCTAGGTTTTTTCCTCCTTTGATCTAAAAATTTATGACCCCATTTCATTGGTTGGGAGGAAGAGGAATGCGGAGCCATGGATGGAAATGATTCTTCACTACTAGGAGCAATAACATATGCTTCATATAATTGATTGCATAAAGTTCTAACCTTAGAAATTATAATATTCACATCAATTTCTTCATTATTTTCTAATCCTAACAACGAATAATAGTTAGACAAACACTCAATTAAACCATCAAATTTACACCTAGGATCAAATACCATAGTAACAAGAAAAATTTCAGGAATAAATTGATAATAACGTAACTATTTTTCTCTCATTTCTAAAACAGCATGACAAATTTCTTCAACATTAATTCTTTCCATTAATACACCGGCCACATTCATTGCTTCTATTAAAAATTGATGTGAAGTTGGTTTATAAACACTACTAAGTGTATGAGTAGCATCATTAAAAATTCGTAAAATATTCAAAATTGAACTACAAACATTCCACATAGTTGGAAAAATAGGATATTGTGGAATATAATTTGCTGCAAAAGAACACAATAAATCTTTATATTCAAAAGATTGATTAAGTAATTTAAAAGTTGAGTTCCAACGAGTAGGGACATCTTTTGAAAAACGTTTTGGGGTTTGACCATTGGAGGTGCAAAAATGTGCCCATGCTTTTGCAGTTCGAGGGTGTACCCAAATATAAGAAATAACATTTCTAATTGGATCTAAATAAGAATTAAGTGACTTAATACCATCTTGAACACATAAATTTAAAACATGACATGCACATCTAACATGAAAAAATCTTCCACCAAAATTTGGTTGGCAAATTATTTTCAATTCATTAATAGAAGCAGTATTAGCCGATGCATTATCAAAAGAAATTGAAAAAATTCTATTAACTAATCTATATTCTTGTAAAATTTGTTGAATTAATCTATAAATATTTTCAGCATTATGACTTTCATCAAAACATCGATACGCAAGAATTCTTTTTTGTAAAACATAATTTTCATCAACCTAATGACAAGTAATACCCATATATGAATGAGTTTGCCAATGATCACTCCAAATATCACTACAAATAGAAACATTAATATTATTGTTTTGAAAATATGTTATCAATTCAATTTTTGAGTTTTTAAACAATTTTAACAAATTCCTTTTCAAAGTATTTCTAGGAATTGATTTAAAACTAGGATTAACAAAGTTTTGACAAAATCGAGTAAAACCTAATTTTTCACCAAAACTAAAAGATAAATGATCAATTGCTACCATTTCAGCTAAACCAGACCTACAATTAGCTTCATTATAATGAAATAATTGAGGAGAGTTTGAAGAGGTAGCAAACCCGGATATTTGTGTTTGATCGCGGCTCAATCCAACCTTGAGCGGGTGCTTTGTTTGCAAATGTCGGGCGAAAGTACCATATCCACCTCCTTGCTTGAATTTGTATACCTGATTACAATAATTACAAGATACATCAAATTTACCATCTCCTTTTGGTGTTTTCTTGAAATGAATATTAAAAATATCAGAAGTATAAATTTTTCCACCTCCCTTTTGTTGAGTTTCACTCTCTTGTGTTTGAAAATTTTGAGCTTCAAACTCAACATTTTCAACATTTCTACCTTCACTTGCCATTTTTTTGAAAAAAGTATGATAATAAAAAAATATAATAATGATAAAATAATATAGTAACAAGTAATAAATAATTAACAATATAATTGAATAAATTGATAAATAACAAAATGAGAAGATTGAAGAAATTGAAATTAAAATATTAAATGAGAGACAAAATTGAGAGAATAATAGCTTGAGACTTGAGAGAGAGAGAGAGAGAGAGAGAGAGAGAAAGTGTGAAAAATGAGTGGGGGAGGGAGGGGTATATATAGATAGGAATTATAAAATTGAAAAAAAAAAAAAAAAGTTGGGGGGTGTCCAACGGTCCAATTTGGACCGTTGGGGGGGAGGGGGGGTGTCCAACGGTCCAAATTGGACCGTTGGGGGAGGGGGGGTGCACGGCCGCACGCGCACGGGGGGGGGCCGGTTCCGGGGAACCGCCGTGCACGCGCACGGGGGGGGGGGGGGTTGGGGGGGGGAGGGGGGGCCGGTTCCGCGGAACCGGAACCGGCGGTTCCGGTTCTCCGGAACCTTGAACCGGAACCGGACCGAATTTCGCCGGTTCGGTCCGGTTCCGGTTCGGCCGGTTCCGGGTCCGGTTCCGGCCGGTCCGGTTCCGGTTCGAACCGCCAGTCCGGTTCAATTTTGGCCATGTCTAGAAATAGCCATGAAAAAATAAAACAATATCATTTAACCAAATAACTCATTCTTTATTCAACCATGTTATCTATTGCCCTATAAATTAAATTAAATTTAACTTATTAATTATGGTTTTCAAATAAGTGTTGCAAATTGTTGACATACATTTTTTGTAACATCTCGCATCGAGCAATAGGAATGATTGAAACAATTTACCGTGATGGACTTACACAAACTTCCCAGGGGGGTCACTCATAATTGGATTACCCCAGGTCAAGCATGCTTAATTTGAGAGTTTTTTTACCTACATTTAGCTTAAAAGGTATCTAGTTGGTGTTATTTCATTCCTTACTTTTTCTCGATATATACTACCATCTTTTGGGCTCTTGGGGTTTTACACACATCGTGTCATCATGGGCCCACAATCACGAGTTAGCTCATAACTATCGCCCTTCGACGACCAAGAGTCTCACCACACTTGTGAGCCTCTCAGTTACCCTCTAGGCAGTCGCCATTTGGGTGATTGAGGTGGGACGAACCCGGTGCATCCACACCACAAAGATTTGCATAACAATTTATAAACTAACATAGTGTTTGATGACAATTTACCCTAAAAGAAAAATAGAAAATAAATAACCATAGTAAAAGAAGCAATATCATTTAAGCAAATAACTCATTATTTATTCACCCTAGTCATCTATTGCCCTACAATTTAGTTTTAATTTAAGTTATTATTCAAGGTTTACAAATGAGTGTCACAAAGATTTGTAGAACTATTTTAAAACTAGGACGATGTTTAGAGCCAATTTACCCTAAAAAGAAAAAAAAAAAATAGTCATAGAGAAAGAAAACGATATCATTTAACCAAATAACTCATTATTTATTTACCTTTGTTATATATGACCCTAGAATTTAGCTTTAACTTAACTTATTAATTGGGGTTTGCGAAGAAATGTTATAAATATTTGCAAAATCATTTGTAAACTCGTACAATGTTTTTAGACAATTTACCCTAAAAAAGTATAAACAAAAAAGGAAAGAAATAGCAATGGAAGAAGAAAACGATGTCATTTGAACAAATAACTCATTATTTATTCATTCTTGTCATCAATTACCCTAAAATTTAACTTATTAATTAAGGTTTGCGAATGAGTGTCATAAAGTTTTGTAGAACTATTTTTAAGTTAGGACGGTGTTTGGAAACAATTTATCTTAAAATAAAAATAGAAACAAAAAATAAAATAAATAGCCATGAAAAAAGAAAATGACGTTATTTAATCAAATATCTCATTATTTTATTCACTACTATTATCTATTAGCCTATAATTTAACTTATTAATTAGGGTTTGTGAAAAAGTGTTACAAAAATTTGTAGAATCATTTATAAATTGGAACAGTATTTGAAGGCAATTTACCCTAAAAAAATAAATAAGCAAAAAAAGAAAATAAATAGCCACAGAGAAATAAAATAACATGATTTAACCAAATAACTAATTATTTATTCACCCCTGACATCTATTGTCATAGAATTTAGTTTTAATTTAATTTATTAATTAGGATTTGTGAAGAAATGTTAGAAGAATTTGTAAAACCATTTCTAAATTGGAACGGTCTTTAGAGACAATTTATTTTAAAAGAAAAAAAAATAACCACAAAAAAAAATTATGTCAATTATCTAAATAGGTCATTATTTATTTATTTCTATTGTCATATAATTTAGTTTTAATTTAATTTATTAATTAAGATATATTAACTCGTGTGAGGGCTCTTAAGCCGGGAAATTTAACCTTTTTTGCACCCAAAGAAAGGTTCAAACACTTCACATAGAGTCTCCATCATAAGTGACATTTTATTTATTTATTTATTTTATTAGGAATGTTATATTTGGAGAAACCCCCCCCCCCAATTCAATTTCACTATTGTTCTGATTTTAATTTTTAGGGGAAACCAATTCAAATCAGTTATCAATCTGCCGGTGGCTGGCTTGGCTTAAACTCGGATCAACCGAAAATTCAAATCTGGTAGCAGCAGCGGCAGTAGTAGTAGTAGAGGGGCATGGCCTTTCATGTCGCTTGCCCAATTACATGGTATTCTCTCTCTCTCTCTTTCTCTCTATAAGTTCGCTGCTCCTCCTCTTGCTCTCTCTGTGAAACCCTCTCTTTCTTTTTCAGCCAGCGAATCTGCTTCTGCTCCCTAGGGTTTCCCCCCGGCTTGCGGAACGAGAAGAGCCGGAATGAGTTCCTGGAGACGGTGGCCACAATCGAGGCCTTGCGCGCCGATCCCAGCCTCCATAGGCCTCGCGACTCCGGCACCGTCCAGGTCCTCGTTCCCAAGGTCGTCCCGCCCCCGCCGCCGCCCCCCCTGCCGGCCGAGGCCGCCCTCGGCGATGGAGACGAGGTGTTGCTGTCGGCGCGGACCAAGCGCGCCGCCATGCAGAGGAAGGCAGCCGTCGCTTCCATGGTCGCCGAGGATTACGCCCGGCGGTTCGAGTCCGGTGCTATGCCGGTGAGGTTCTTACGCTATCGGTTCATTGGTTTTTGTGTTGTTTCTTTGAATTTGGGGGTTTAGGGTTGGGAGCATTGAATGCGGGAGTACGTCATTGTCGGTTTCTTGAGTGCTTTATCATGTGCTGATGAGTTGTTCTCCTCTTTTGCTGCTGATCAAATTTCTGTTTCACGCCCTTGGATTTGAGTCATATCACTGCTGTCATATTTTCTACGTGTCATCCGTGGAGTTTCCGAGGCCTGAATTTGCGGAATGACGAATTCTGTAGAATGACGAATATTTGTTTTCTGAACTTTTAGCTGGGGAATTTGACGCTCAACTTTTCTTCATCTGTTAAGTAGGTGTGTGAGGAATCCACAGGACAGCGATGTAGAGGCATTCAGTATGCTCATGGCATTTGAGAAAAAAATATTAAGAATAATTGGCTTCTAAGCCCTTCTGGTGGTTCAACTGTTCAAATACCCCCTATTGGGTGCACTCCTTTCTGAGGTGATGTTCAAAATAGTCGACATGATTGGTTGGCATTGGGCTTGCAGTCTGTTGGCCTCATAGGTAGTGGCTGGGATTGTATGGGTGCTCCATAAGAGTGGAAATAACTATCTCACGCATCCCATGCGATTATTAGACACCAACTTGCCAGCAACCTATGAGTTTTAATTGTGTAATTGTTTTGATTTTGAATATAACTGGCTCTGTAAATTCAGATGTTGGGAATTGAAGCAGTTGTGTTGTTCTCCCTTGGAGATATAGAGTAGAGCTTCCTTTGTTCTTGCTTCGACTGATTATATTGATAATAATCATTGTTTTGAAATTCGGACTGGATCAACCGATCCAGTCGGCTAAATCAATAACCAATCAACAAATTGGTTATGCTGGTAGCGAAAACTAGCCACTAAACCAGTTGGTTTAACTAGCCAAATTCAACCAGCTGAAATGGGCGGGGTGTTTTATTACTTTTTTTTTTTTTTGCTTTTTTTTATATTTAAGATTAGGTTATGATAACAATCCTGTGAGGGGTTGCCCTCATTGTAGAAACTACCCCTCACATTTTGGAAATGATGGAGACCTCTCATGTTGTTAGAAAATTGGGTAATATGAAATGACTATTTATAAAATAATAAAAAAAGAAAAATTATTGGTGGTGCTAGGTGACCACCATATAATGGGTCTTTCATTTTGGGTTTATTGGAACCTAGGTTGGCTCCTTGGGGGGGGGGGGGGGGGAGTAAGAGAGAGGAAGGGGATGAACCCCATAGGGGTGTAGTGATATTGAATGCCATTGTCAAATCCCACGATGAGGTGTGGTGTCCTTGGGGGAAAAGGAGAGGGGGGAGGGAGAGCTAAAGGAAGAGAGAGGGGGGAGAAAGAGGAATGGGAACTCATCTTTCTTAGAGAAGGGGAGAGAGAATGTGAAAGTATTTTGGGCATTTAAAAAAAAATAATTGAAGTTAACTAATGATGGGGGCAAATTGCTAAATGTTTTTAAACTTGAGAAAGTTGATTTTATTTCGAAGATGTGGGGGATGCTTCTAGGCTAAAGCCCACAGATGGTCAGTGTATTTTACCCTATTTTAAATATAAAATTTGTTAGATATATGAAATGAGTTGATGCCTACTATTTAGGTACCATCCACCATTTTGTAAATTTTTATAATTTTTTTATTTTTAATTTAAGTATTTTATTTTATTGAAATACATGGAAATCTAGAATTTATCTAGCCAACCCCACATAGTGGGATAATGGCTGGATATGTTGTTGTTGTATTTTATTTTATTTTCATCAAATATTTGTGTTAATATTGTTTTATACAATTTTTCTAATTTTTGCACATTGTTATTTAATATATTTTAAAAACTAATCAGTATTATAGGATGGATTTTATTTTTAAAAATTTGTATGTCATAGTTTCAACTATTATATGTATTTATTTTCTAAAATACATCCTAGTTCAACCCTAGCCTAACCATTGACCCTTGAACCTCTTCTCTTTCGATTCGATACCCTAGTCATTTCCTTTAAACACTGTTATGATAGAATTCTTTGTCCTTCTTGCTTATACAGTTATACCCCTTCTTTTTTTGGGGGGGGGGGGGGGGGTGGAGGGATTGAGTAGTGATTGAGCCTTTATTTTGGTTCCAATTGACATCTAGCATAGTTGTAAATACTATACTAGACAAAGTATTGGATTTGTTATTGGTATAGTATGGTATTGGTCTCGGATGTAGTAGGGCTATCGTTTTTGATATATAGCTCTATACAATTTAATAATATATAACTATATAGGATAAAGAATACATACAAATATAATGCATTTTTTAATAGAAAAGAGACTTATAGAAGCATAAATACTACCATTATTACCTAGAATGTGCCCTAAATAACATAACATGTAAAAAAAAATAAAAAATAAAAACAACAAACTTGGGTTTGACAACTTGTTGGCCTTCGTGCTTGCGAGTCCCACCTTGGTGTTGGAGTGTGGTTTATGTGGCAGTGGCATATAGGGCTCCATGTCTCTATAGTTAGTGGGCCAGCCCTCTGTGTCCATATAGCCTCTCTCTACAGTGTTATTAAAGTTCCAAGGCGCACAAGGGTGTTGGAGCCTGATGTGCAAGGTGATGCGTGCACCTGGTGGAACTAGGCGCATGCTAACTAAACAAAAAAAGAAAAATATATGTCCTAGTTGAAGAATAAGGTATAAAATAGGTCCTAACTCCTAATAATATATTCACAAGCATGTTTTCAAGAAAATTAAAAGATTCGACATATACTAACTAAAAAAAATATTAAAACAAGTTACATACATCCCATTATATCTCAACAATCGGCATATAAACATCACAAAAGTTAAAAAAACTTATAAAAAAAGTCTTTAAGTCAACTTAAATTAAATCTTAAAACAATTTGTAGGTCTTAACTCCTAATTAAGATTAACTAATTATGAATTTTAAATAATCTAAAAATCATCCTCATCATCAAGATCAAACATTTCCATATTTTCATCATTAGAAGCATTAATCTCTTAGGTTTGAGTCTCTTTTTTGATTTATTGTTTATTTAGTATTTAGTTATAATTGGAATTAGGATACGAAAAATTTTCTTTTCCTATTAGGATTTGATTATATTAAAAATCACAGTAATATACAAAATACTAATTTCAATTAGTATTTAGTTATAATTGGAATTAGAATTAGAATTTAAAAAGTTTCATTTTCCTATTAGGATTGGATTCTATTAAAAATTACAGTAATAAATAAAATACCAATTCTAATAAGTAAATACTAATTGGAATTGGAATCTGAAAAGTTTTTATTTTTTTTCCTATTAGGATTGGATTATGTTAAAAATCACAGTAATAAACAAAATACCAATTCTAATAAATAAATACCTATTCCAATTAGTATTTAGTTATAATTGGAATTGGAATATGAAAAGTCTCATTTTCCTATTAGGATTGGATATTATTAAAAATCATAGCAATAAACAAAATACTAATTCCAATTAGTATTTAGTTATAGTTGGAATTGGAATTTGAAATTTTCTTTTCCTATTAAGATTGGATTCTATTAAAAATCACAACAATAAATAAAATACCAATTCCAATAAGGTAGTATTTGTTAATATGAGTAAGATAAGGTTACATCAGGATAACTTATCTGTAAGGTCTAAGATAACTTATTCGAAGAGAGGGAAGAGATAATTCTTTTTGGAAAGTTCAAGATAAGAAGTCACATGACTTCTTTTCAGATAAATTTAACAAACACAATGGAAAATACTCTTGTTCGAGATGCTTTTTGTATCCCACTTTTTTTGGTCTATATCTTGGTTAATAAACAATACCTAAGTAAATACCAGTTCTAATTAGTATTTAGTTATAATTGGAATTGGAATCTAAAAAATTTACTTTTTCTAATAGGATTCCATTAAAAATTACAGCAATAAACACTTAAAAGTTAAAATAGTAAAAATACTTTTAACAAAACAGCTAGGCGCACCTAAGCCCAAGGTTGCACTTGAGGGTAGGGGTGTGAACGGTTCAGATTGGTCCGGTTCTATAAGAATCTAGTAACCGAACTATTTTTAACGGTTTTGAAAAAATAAGAACCGTAATCGAACCATTACATGTATAAAACCAAATCATGACCAATCCATCACACCGGACCGGTTTCGGTTCTATCCAATTAACATTTAGCTTCTAAACATTTTCGCAAAATATGAAATTACAAACAAATTTGTTAATTAAAATAATCCCATAACTTCATTAATGCTTCAAGTCTTGAAGTAAAAGTAGAACAAAATAATTCATAGACTACCTCATCAAATGAGATTATATCGACCATTTAGTATAGTAATAACGCATAAAAGTCTGGAAATAAAAGAGTTTATGAATCCCTCTAGTTTCCTAGGAAGTGATACTATTTATGCGTATGCGTATATATATATACAAAAAAAATTATAATATATATATAAGTATAATATCGGTTCCAATTCGGTTCAAATCACGGTTTGAAAAAAAAATCAGTAACCAAATCAAATATATCGGTTCTTTATTTTTTAGAACCAGAACCTAACCATTGAATCATATAACTAATCCAAAAGGCACGGTTTGGTCCGGTTCACCGTTTTTTAGATATTTTTTGACACCCCTACTTGAGGGCCTAGGTGCACTTGGGTGTGCCTTGCTTGCTTGCGCCTGCTTGGGACCATTCCAAGTGCAACAGGTGTGCCTAGATGCACCTTGCACCTAGACACGCCTTTAAGCACCCTCGCAACTACTTTGTGGGATCAAGTCCTACCTTTTCCAATTTGTTATTTAGGGAAAAAGAAAAACAGAGAAGATAACCATAGAACAATATTTCCAACTTAACAACTTGTCTAATATTCAAAATATCCTCTGTCAATTATCAAAAAAAAAAAAAAAAAAAGAAGATCAAAATCCATATAAGCATACATAACATCTGAAATAACACAATAAATCTCGTTAAATTACATGTAAAAAAAATTTAAACTCTTGAATAAAATCATCCAACAACATACCAAGCCTTTATACCAACTATTTGGCAGCAGCTACACGATTTCTAGCTCTCCAGTCATTTCTATCTAAGGTATTATCTTCTTTATTATAATTAACATCATACTTACGTGTCTTCTACCAAGTTTTTATTTGTCTTCTACCGACTGCTATATTGGTTTTCTTTTTAAATGAAACCATCTTAAAGCTATTGAATAAAATAATTTAAAAAATAAACCCCTGTAGTTTAGAGAAGTTACCCTTCTCTGTAACCTAGAGAAGTGAACATCCTCTGATCCTTATCTCTCTCCATTTTTAAACTAATAATTCATATTTTATCCAATCTATCAAGAATATCCATATTTTACACAAAACTAGTGTAGTTTTTCTTTGTACTTAGAATAAAGAATGAAAGAACCCCCCCCCCCCCCCCCACCCCCCACCAAAAAAAAAAAAAAAAAAAAAAACAGAATGACGATATCTGGTGCAAGAAGAAATCTTCGGTTCGACCAGAGATCGTGGTCTCCTGTTCACAACAAATATCAGATCTGGTCTCTGGTTATCAGAGATTTCGGTCAATGAGGTTTTAAGAAAATAAAAAGTATACAAAAATAGAACTTACCAGATATGAATCTGGTTGACAGCTGCCAAGAGAGTGAGGGGGTGAAAGTGAGGGAGTGAGAAATCTGGGCTTCTGGAGCGAGAGAGTGAGAACATTGATACTGTATTAAGGGAACAACTATGAAATAGATGTGAGAAGAAGGATATATGTAACAAGGGCAGAAGTGTACTGGATAAAGCACCAGTATCACTGAGTTCCGGTTGATATCCAGCATAGTTGTCTAAGGTGCAAGGCGCATTGAGGTGCAAATTAGTGCTTGGGGCCTAGGAACAACGTGCAAGAGGAAGCGCGGGCCTTAAGCTCATGAGGCACACATTTATTCAAAATGCTTACAAAATACATATACACTATTGGTTTCAATATGTACCTATAAGGAGGTAGATGCAAACTCATAAAATCATAAATGACAAATGACCAACTCTCTAGTAACAACTAATATTATTGTAGAAAAACAATTAGTTAGTTTTGAAATTAGTTTCTTCTAACTGCAAAAGAGATTAGAGGGAAGGAAAAATTATATTAGAACACCCTGCAAAAAACAATTACAATAAAACTATTAGTTTCTTGCAGTTAGAAGAAAGAAAAAAAATTGTAGCAGAACACAGCTAAAACAGTTACAGACAAACAAATAGTTTCTTTTAAATTACAAAAGAAATTAGAAAAGAGAGAGAAACAGATAGTAGAGCACACAAAGAAAACAGTTGTTTCTTAGGAAGAAATTGGAAGGAAAAAAATAGAGTGGAACACAGCAAAAAACAATTACAACAAAGAATTAGTTTCTTCTAAATTGCAAAAGAAATTAGAAGAAAGAAAGAAAAATGAAACAGAACACAGACCTGAATAGTTCTCCAGCATGCGAACATCACTGCCAAAAGGACCCTAATGGTGTGTGGGAGATTTGGCAGACCATCAACTTACACCACAAGGTTCGCCTCTCATTGATGTACAATAATATGCAACTAAATCAACAACAAATAAGATCTAAGATGGAAAATGGACAAGAAATAGGGTTTTAATACACTTATACATACAAGGCATGTGCATTGTACCTTGCACGAGGTGGGCACCTCGTGTACCTTGGCAGTGCCTCAAGCTTGGCACTTCGCCTCAGTGGTGATGAGGCACGCCTTTGACAACTATGGCATCCAGTACTGGGTGGTTCAAAATTGTATTACCAACTATGGCCTCTGGAGTTTTTTGATATATTTTTTCTTGATTGGAACCTTAATCCTCTTTTGTAGGCATCTATCTTATATGCCCAATTGTTGCTTTGTCAATATTAGACTATCCTTCTATGTGTGCAGGATGCCTCTGGAGATCTTCCTGGAGAAGATCAAGGTCAGTCTAATGTCAAAGTAATGTGCCGACTTTGCTATTTTGGTGAAAATGAAGGAAGTGAGAGAGCAAGGAAGATGCTTTCTTGTAAAAGTTGTGGCAAGAAGTATCATAGGAGTTGTCTGAAAGCTTGGTCCCAGCATAGAGGTATTTTTTTTCATATGGAGCTTTGATATTATTCCAAATTCTACCTTTTCTGACATGTTGATGACAGATTTATTCCATTGGAGCTCATGGACCTGTCCCTCATGCCGTATTTGTGAGGTAAATATTGATGTGCCCTTTTTAACATATAAGTGGAAGTTAATAGTTAAGGAAAACGAATCATATATTATACTGTTTCAACATGATGTTAACTGCCTTGTTTGTCAGAAATGGTCTTATACATCTCCTTTCTACTAAGCACTACAGGAATGGCTATTTGATTGTTTTAAGCATTAGCAGTTAGTAATTGTTATCAGCTCCTAGTGTTCTATTATTTTTCCATTTCTGGCTTAAATTAAGATTTCAATATAATACCTTTGATTTTGGTGTAGCTAGGAATTCTGTATGCTAGTGAAAAACTTTTAAATTCTTAATTTTGTAAAAATTAGCATGATTGAGATGGTTTATGCGCATTATGATAATTATCAAGCACTACAATTTATGCTAAGTAGGGCATATGCTTCTAAATAGTTGTCACGTTCATGCTGTTTTTTTGGTCATGAAGTCAATGATATCAGAATATGTAATAATATCTGGCTGTCAGCCTATTTATTCAACTGTCCAGATTTTGTCTTTTAAGATTTTCTGAGTGATGCTACCTAATCAATTGACATTCTGGATGGTCTAGCTGAAGTTGTCCTTTTTTTATGCCATGCAACCAATCAATTTATTTTTACCGGCTTACAGCTGGTTTATAGTTAGTTCTGTATTCCTTTTTCAACTTTATTGCTTTCTGTTTACTCCAGGTCTGCCGTAGAACTGGGGATCAGACAAAATTCATGTTCTGTAAGAGGTGTGATGGAGCATATCATTGTTACTGCCAGCATCCTCCTCACAAGGTGGGGCTTCCATTCCTTCTTGTGTTTTATCTTGTGATTTAGATAGTCAGCTTTATCTTGTTATGGGGTCATGCAGAATGTAAGCAGTGGACCTTATTTGTGCCCTAAACACACAAGGTGTCACAGCTGTGGATCTACTGTCCCTGGAAATGGTCTAAGCACAAGGTATTATCTTTGGCTAAGTTAAGCAGAAGGTATTTTATATTAGGATTGTATAGAGTCTTTATGTTTGCAATCTAACTAGCTGGTTGATAGTTGAATGATTGCTTCCCTTTCTGGATGTGATGAAGGTCCTTTAAGGGTCACTTGTTCGAGTCGTTTTCTCTGGCTTATTAATGGTTTTAGTAGTCACTTTAATAACTGAATATACTTATTGTATGTGTTGTTATCATGAATAATTATAGTGAATACACCACTTCTATTTGTATCTACCTGTGCTGTTTGACTGTTCATTTTTGGGCTGCCATCTCTTGATATTTATCCAAAGATATTTAGTCAACAGTGTAGTATTTATCTTTGGAAGGATTTCTTCTCTCTGTTTTTACTAGGGAAACGAATTTGTTGCCTGAACTTCAGCTCAGTGATTCTGAGTAATTGTTAGGCTTTTCTTGAAGTTCTATTTGGCTTGTCAAGCACCTCCCATCAATGATAGCCATGCAGATTGTGCAAAACTTGAATTAGAAAACAGGAACTAAAAATAAATATTCAAAATTATATATATATAAATATATATGTTTTGATTGGTGGGGAGGGGGTGGGATTGGGGAGAACAGCAGAAGGTTTAGCTGCTGCATTCATATTCTATTTTGTTCTTCTTACCTATTGTCAATGACCTCATGGATGTAAGGCTAGGTAGTATTGTACAGGAGGCACCTTCTGCCCCCTAAAGAAAAAGAAATGAAAAAAGGGAAATGAAGTAAATGTGAGGTACCTTTCTGTCATGACCCTAGGGTTTAGCTAGGGTTTAGGAAGGAATTTGGATAAGAATTAAGAGGAAGGGAGAGCAGAAAGGGAGGGAAGGAAGAATAGAACAGAATTGAGGGAGAGAGAAAAGCCATGGGAGAGTATTGAGAGAGGGAATTGAGATTCAAATCATTCATTCATTAAGTCCTTTCTCTAACTACTCAAGCTTATTTATAGGCTTACAATTGAAGATGCTAACAACAACAACATAAAATGCAACTAATAAGGAAAACACATGACATGTATTACTAATATATCCTTGGGGTTCCTTGGGGTCACGACAATCCCCACCCCTTCAAACAATTCTTGTCCCCAAGAATTGATAGTTGTTGACCCCATTCCTCAACCGATTCCAGCCCTAGCAAACTGGTTTCTTCTTCGCCTTTTCTTGTGCTTATCTCGTATCTTCTTTTTCTTTTGCCTTTTTGTGTCTTTTCCTTTAAAAACATTAGTACTATGACTTGCTGCAACAGCAAGTCCAGCCATCCCCCTCATCCTGATTTCCATGGAGAATGCTTCCAATTGATCCGTTATAGCTGCAACCATATCATTTCCAATCATAGAAAGGAACTCCAACTTCGTTGCAAGCCAAAATTTGAATCGGCGTTGCAGCTCTCCAACTGAAAGAGGAATAAACAAAACAGCAAGAATTTTGTTCCCCCCAACAGAAATTTCTTCCAAGCACAAGCAGCCTTCGTTAATCTCTAACCAACCTTGAATTGTACTCCAATGGCCATTAACTTTAATTAAAGCACCCTTTGAAGTAACAGCAAGACTATCACTCACAGCAACTGCAGGATTGTGCAAGTCCTCAACCTCCTGCTTCTTCCTTTGGTCCAAGTCCTCGTTACGTGGCTGTCTTTCATCATTGGCATGGAACCTATCAGCAATGTCATCCTCATATTCCGAAGTTACTCCATCCGTTTCCTGCAAATATAAGCTGTAATTTTCGCTAATATCCATGTCCGATCTCTCTTTATTGCTGGAGTTTTCAGTTTTAATTGGCCAGTCCAGCTCCAAATTTTCCTCAGATTCCTGCTGGTCATAATTTGCAGTCTTAGAAGCTCCCTCAATCAGTTGGCTGCCCTTAATATAACTGTTAGGCTGCAACTCTTGCTTTCTAAAAATGGCTTCCAAAGCGAGTTCCTGCAACCTTGCTCTCTTGGCTGCCTCTTTCACAGTTGTCGGCATCATCATTTTGACCATTGACCTTAGTTTGTCCTTCAAACCACTAATAAATCTTGATACAAAATAGTGCTCCGTTAGAGTTGGCTGAGCACTCCACAATAGGGACCTTAACTCCTCAAATCTATCCCAATAATCTGTCATCGATCCCTCCTGAATTAATTTGTTAAACTCCTTAGTCACCTTAATCATGTTCTTCTTCATCCCAAATTGGTCATGTAAATTTCCAGCGAGATCAGTCCACTTGATCTCCCCTTCCCTAGACATTGGAGTATGATTGGAAGTGTGGGAAGATGAACATCTTACTTGAATTTCCGATTTCAAGGCCTGTAGTTCCCTTGCCTCTTGCAAGCCATGGGTCATAGGAAGGGTGCCATGTTTGGGCAAACTTGGATCAGCAGCCCGGGGACGAAAATCGGGTGACAACATGTTGAACATGTTGATCCGCTGGACATGTTGCTTCATCATCTTCTGATGCCTCTCCAAGTCTCTCTACACTCTTTCTTGAGAGGTAGCTAGTCCCCAACGCATGTTTGCTTTGCTGGCTGCATTATCCTCCTAGTTGTGGGTCATTGCCTTCTGCGTGACCTTATATTCCCTAGCTCCAAAATTCAGCTGTTGTTGCTGCCTTCGATAATCACTTGATCTTAGTTGCCACCAAGAACAATCTTCAGGTCCGATTCTTCTTCGTTGAACTTCTTGAATTTGCCGGAATTTCAAGAATCACTGCCCAATCCATTTCGTCACCTGCTGCGGTTTGACCATCCCAATTCCAAGCCGCAAAGCTTGAGTAACGATGCAGTAGCTGAGAATCAGCTGCTGCAATTTTGCCTTCTAATAATTTGCTTCATCTACTATTTTTGAACCCGACCGCTCCTGCCTTTCACCTCAATCACATGCAATGAGTTTGCTGAAATCAAACTGATTTAAGGCTAGCCCCAGCGGAGTCGGAATCGCTTGGCCACCGTGCATGGAAATACAAAATGTCGAACAAGACTAGTAGGAACGAGTCCCAGAATGATGCCAATCTCTGTAAAAACTTACTGTATATTGTCGGAATTCACTGCTCAACTCCCAAACCTACTGCCAAGGATTGTGGCGCCTTCACTACTCACCGGATCTAAGTAATTCTTGATCGCCACCCAATCACCGTCCACTATCTCGCTTCTGAAGCACTTCCGCTGCGTAACTCCTCTTCCTATCCAGTCTGAGTTTGTCACTGAAATCAATTGCATATGGCCGCGCATGTAGATCCGATCCTCCTGTTCTGTATCAAATTCGTTGCGGCTCGGCTTCCTATTCTTCCGAATTCAGTACCTCTAATCCGCAATTGAATTGCCGATCAGAGCCTATAGTTCGCAAGAACTTGTTTCTCACAGTCACCCTCCTGCTTTGTGTTCGTAGCCAAGACAGCCTTTAATTTCCGAACCTAACGCTACGGTTTTTCTGATTGTCAAACTCGCTTGCGTCTTCTTGTCATCACTACAAATTCAAGACCGCTGGACTTACTTCCACGCCGTGCCTTAACCACTCGCCAATCACCGGGATTCGTAATCACCGAAATTTCACTTATCTCTGTCTTGGCTCACAATCGCTGAAATCTACTTCACTTAGATCCATCGAGATTTGGATCTGCTTCGCCTCCAATTTTGGACTTGATTAACTCAATCAAGTAAGCCGAAAATTTCCCCTAGACTGAACCGCACTCTGATGTTCAGCAATCGTTATTTCCTCTTCCACTTCACCCTAGTTTCGTCACTGGGACTCATGAAGCAGCCTAGAGCAGATTCTGCAGCCTAGTGTCTTGATTGATTGAAATCACAACCGAGGAACGACGGCTCTGATACCAAATGTCATGACCCTAGGGTTTAGGAAGGAATTTGGATAAGAATTAAGAGGAAGGGAGAGCCGAAAGGGAGGGAAGGAAGAATAGAATAGAATTGAGGGAGAGAGAGAGAAAAGCCATGGGAGAGTATTGAGAGAGGGAATTGAGATTCAAATCATTCATTCATTAAGTCCTTTCTCTAACTACTCAAGCCTATTTATAGGCTTACAATTGAAGATGCTAACAACAACAACATAAAATGCAACTAATGCAATTAATAAGGAAAACACATGACATGTATTACTAATATATCCTTGGGGTTCCTTGGGGTCACGACACTTTCGCAATAACTGGTTTGGTAATATGGTTAGGTATTTAATTAAAGTTTATTGGATAGATGGCAGGAGATACTTAAGCATACCAAATACGTATGGGATGTTGTTGGAGCTGAATGGAAAGAAATTTCATAGCTAAGATTGAGAAGTAGTGGAGAATAAATGCTGAGTGGTGTCACAATCCTAGGGTATAATGGTCACTAAAGCTTGCTGCAATTACTGCATTATATTTTTCTGTTACAGCTTGTATTTTTTCAGTTGCATTTCTGTTCTGTTTTAGAATGGATAGCTGTAATTCTTTCAGTTACAAATTGTAACTGAAAGAATTCTGTAAGAATGGCTATATAAGCTACTCGAGATGATCTTTTGGAGGATATTGAGTAATGACTGATTGAATGCTTCTCTCTCTTCAATTCTTTCCCTGATTTCTCTCTGTTTCTTCCCTCATCTTTCTCTCTGTTCTTCCTGATTTCTCTCTCCCTTTCGATTCTCCCTTCCTCAGTTTCTTCCAAATTTACTAAAAAACCCTAAGTCAGGTCCTGATCCCTGACAAGTGGCTGACACTCAGGCATCTTGGAAGAGCTTTATTTTGTGCCGGCTTTGTAGGGCCATTCTTCAACTTCTTTTTCTTCCATTATATTGAATGCGACCTTATATCTATAATATATAACAACATATTGTAAGTTGTACCCTGTGCTTCTGAGGATGTGGTGCGCCTGCAGTGCTGGGCTATATCTACAGGGATCTGATACATTTATTTATTTCCTTAAATAAATGAATCTTTCAGCAGGGATGTAAAGAACTATTTTTCTTAAAATGTTCTTCTTTTGTTAAGTGCTGTCATGCCTTCTAACAGGACTCTGCAGACAACGTTGTCATAATCTTTTTTTGCCAGGATCAGCACTCTAACTGGTCTTCAAACACTTCAATCACTTAAGATTCTTTTTTTTTGTTTTCATGGCCAAAGATGACTGGAGAGCTATAATTCATGTAGCTGACAACACCTACTAAGATTACGGCTGCGAAGATGTAATTGTTTTTAAATATTGCACATTTCCACAGCAAGTGCTTCCACATGCTTCTATTTGTCTTTAGGTTCTACATCCTAAACTGGATCAAATAGCCTACTTGAATATAACCCACTAACACGAACTTCATTTATTTTTATTGAAGCATGCATCTAAAGGATCTTTAAGAAGGCTAATTAAGCAGAGAAATTGTTGATGAAATTTTCATATGTGAGAAAGCGATCCCTTTATAATTGACCTCTGTTGATTTAATACATATTCTTTAGAACTTAGAGAATTTGATGGTGTCCATCTAAAGAACTGTTATTGCATTGACTGGATAAGGGGTTTGATGTGTCTCCACCCCCCTCCCCTTTAATGGTGCAATTTCCCAATGCTTGGGGCAGTGTATGTTGTTTTCGCTGTTGAACTTGGTATAGCAAACTGATCAATTCACTGATGTTTCGATTACCTGAGATAATTTGTTGGGTTTGTTCTTATCTGGAAAGGATGCATCTTCTTGTAAAAGTAGATTGATTAGTTGTTGCCATTATAAATGCAGGTGGTTTCTAGGTTATACTTGCTGTGATGCTTGTGGAAGGTTGTTTGTGAAAGGAAACTACTGCCCTGTTTGTTTGAAGGTAGCCTTTGGTTTTTTATGTTCTTCATACTTGCATATCTGATCAATCATTTTGTTGAACTATTAACAGTTGCAAATTTTGAGAAGTCAAGGATTCTAAGATGTACTTGCAGGATCTCTATTTATCTATCTGCACTATGAACGTTGACATCATTTGTGCTTGATGGTTGCACAAAAGTTGATTACCATTTTACTTTTTCTTTGTAGGTTTACAGAGATTCTGAATCAACTCCTATGGTTTGCTGTGATGTTTGCCAGCGTTGGGTTCATTGTCAATGTGATGGGATCAGGTTTCTATTGTTTTTCTCCTGAACTACATCTATAAATAGTACTGATATTTTATATTTTGTTCCATCATATATTCGTTAAGTCTGATTTATTGTTAGTAATTATGATATCTTATAAATTGCATGCTTAATGCAACATTCCCTTGGAAAATTTGGTATAACTTCAGCATGAAAATACCCAATGCCAAATGAGTTTGGGAGGCACCAAATATTTTTATAATAATCAAATACTGTGTACATCAGGTATGTAATGAGATTACAATTAGATTGTTAGATTTAAATGGGTGTTTTTGGGGAGGATAACATGGACAAATTTTGTAATGTGTATTATACAGTTCAATTTAATGTTCTTTGTTGAACTTCAGTTTTCTTATCTATATGCATGTCTGTGTCTTATGCATAAACAGTACACGCATGATGTGAATTCCTTTTATATCCGAATGCTTCTCTGATTCTCTTCTCTCCTGGGCCTTAATGCTAATCTAAGGCAAATGCTTTAACAACAACCAACTCTAGTGATAACATAATACTCAATCTCCAGTCAGCTTGAAATTTGGCAACCTGCTTAACAGGAGCATATAAATGATGGTGGCATTAGATGAGGTGATACTCATAGAAGTTATGCAAGTATGTTAGGACAACAATGCTTACACCATGTGTATACAGATCCCTTCCCTTTGAGCGTAGTTACAACTCCACGAATTTGTTTTTTGGCCGAATGATGTATATGCTACAATTATTGTGGATTAGTGGTATTATGTTAGATTATTGGTATTCTTTTAATATTTTGTGTACTCTCAATATCACAGATTGAAGATGTTCTTTTAATATTTTTGTATGTCGTCATTGTCACATGTCGAATAGTATCTTCATATTGGATTAGTGGTATTTTGTTACAATTTTTGCATCGTGTTTTGGTTTTTACGGTCATGAATGAGACCCCCCCCCCCAAAAAAAAAAAAAAAAAAAAAACCCTTTTTTCCATGCCCATATTTTTATTTATCCCAATTTGCTGTATTCTGCGTCTGTATTTGTTTCCTCATTACCTAGCCTAAGGCACTTGCTTTCTGTTTGTATTTTATTAAGCCTTTCACATTGCATTTTCATAAATGTTTCCTTGTTTTTCCTTTTTCTGATTTGTGTGACCCACTTTTTGATGATAGACAAAACTTGTTCAGAATCATTTTGTGCATCATATTGAGACTTAATATTGCTTACAGCTGTTAAATATCTTGCAGTGATGAAAAATATTTACAGTTTCAAGTTGATGGAAATCTTCAGTATGTATGTGCAACGTGCCGTGGAGAGTGCTACCAGGCATGTATAATGTTACAGTTTGATGAACATTATTTGTTGGTTTATGAATATAACCTTTCCTTCTGCTTACTGAATTTCCAGGTGAGGGATCTTGAGGATGCTGTTCAGGAGCTTTGGAGGAGAAGAGACAAAGCTGAAAGTGATTTGATTGCAAGCTTGAGGGCAGACGCTGGATTGCCTACTCAAGAAGAAATATTTTCTATTTCACCTTATTCAGATGATGAAGACAGTGGTCCTATATTAAAGAATGAGTACAGTCGATCCTTGAAGTTTTCTCTCAAAGCGCTGGTAGATAAATCACCAAAGAAGACCAAAGAATATGGAAAGAAATCTTCAAACAAGAAATATATTAAGAAGAAGGGATACATTGATCCCTCATCAGTTGGGTACAGTGGGGATGATGACAAGAACGGCGATACGCAGTCCCATAAAAGTGGAGAACCTTTTTCTTCTCCTGTTGCTGGAAGTTTGAGTGAAGGGGTATGCTCCATCAATCATACCGGGGTCCTGAAACATAAGTTAATTGATGAGGTCAGAGCTGGTAGTGAAAGTATGAAATCAAAAAGAATCCAAATTAAGGGTACTAAAACTCATGGTATGGGCATTGGAGATGACACTGGAATGGATACCACCAAATCTAAGAACACAACCTCAAAAGGACCAAAGCTTGTTATACATTTAGGTGGACGCAATAGAAATGCAACTACCTCTCCTAAGTCAGATGCTTCTAGCTATCAAAGAGAGCAAGAATTGACAGCTTCCAATGGTATGAGCCTGGATGTTATTTGTTGTTTACTACAAACTGGAAAAGTTTTGAACTGCCTGCCTTGTTGATGGAAAATTTGTTTAGACTTGTTACTGTTGAGTTAAACTTTAAGGAAGTGTAGTAGAACTTTTCCATTAAGTTTTCTTTTTTCTTCTTTTTTTATACCTTTTTTTGCTTGGTTACATTTGTCAGAGCTTTGGCGTTTATTGAGAGTTAAAAACTGTGTAAGTTCTTAGTTTTGGTATGAATCTGGGTCCTTATGCATATTCACTGTAACATTACAGGTTCATTGTTTGCAGTCTTCCACACACCATGGACATTTTTGATATTTCATCTGCCATCTTGAAGAATTATTTTCTTCTCTGTACCTCGTAGAGCATCTGTCTCCACCCTAAATATGAAGAAAAAAAAAAGTGATTTCGGCCATGATTCATGGTAGTGCAGATAATTGTGGCAAATGATACTGAGATTTTTTTTTTTTTTTCAAAATGTGCGAGGGAGGTAACAGGTGTTTGGTCTTAATTAAGGAGGAGCAAATGTCTGGACTGTTTCCCATTAGTAACTATTTCTGATTGCATCACTACAACTCTATAAGCACTTGCTGTGATGAGGAGTTGAAGTAGGGGTAGGGTCTCAATAGTAGTGCAAGGGAGGTAATAGCTTTTTGGTCTTAATTATGGAGAAGCAAATGTCTGGACTGTTCCCCATTAGTAACTATTTCTGATTGTATCACTACAGCTCTATGAGCGCTTGCTAGTGATGAATAGTAGTAGGGGTAGGGTCTCAATAGTAGACTTGTTTTAAGTATAATTGTGTGATTTTGACTCTTGTATGGTGTGGAAGATAAAGAAACAAGCATAAAGATTCTAACAATGTCTCAACATCCGTAGGCATCATACCAAGACAGAATTGTATCAATCCATCCTCAAATTGCTTGGCTACTAGAACTTGTCATGTACCTAGGGTTTACTTGGGGTTTTGGTAGTGTAGAACAAAACTAAAAAATGTAGAACAAGACTGAAAACTTGGTATATTTCTCATTTACTCTTGACTAGGACTGATTACAATATATATAGGAGAAAAAAAAAATTCAAATCCCTATAACTAAGGAAAAAAGGAAGGAATCCTAATTACATCAACTATTAATTTACATCAATCAATCAATCTTAATTATATCAATTACTAATTTACATCAATCAATCAATCTCAACAATTAAGGTTGATTATAATCAATCCCATGGATTGTGGGATAAGATTGATTATAATCAATCCCATAGATAGTGGGATCATTGAGATTGATAATCACCCATAGATTGTGGGATCTTTCTAACAATATTAATATTCTCCCTCGAATGAATGTTGATTATTCCCAGCATGCCAATTAGATCGTCAAACTGATTGAGTGCCAAGCCTTTGGTAAGAATATTGACCACTTGCTGTTTGGATGTTACATAGGATAGCTGAATGAGTCATGAATCCAACTTTTTCTTGATAAAATGACGATTAATCTCTACATGCTTGGTCTTGTCATGTTAAACAGGATTTTGGGCAATACTAAGAGCTGATTGATTATCACACAACAATTCAAATATGTCTCTACACTTGTACCTTTAAGTCTTCTAGGATGATTTTTAGCCATAAGAGCTCACACAACCCAAGGGCCATAGCCCTGAATTTTGCCTCAGCACTTGATCGAGCCACTACTCCATGCTTCTTGTTTCTCCAAGACACCAAGTTACCTCCTAAGAATACACAATAACTTGTTGTGGATCTCCTATCAACTAGGGACCCTCCATAATCAGCATTTGTATACCCATGAAGAGAATACCTTTGCTCGGTGTAGCCTTTAGATAATGTAGGATCTTTCGCACAACATGCACGTGTACCTCTGTGGGATTATGCATGAATTGACTCACTAGGCTGACAACAAAGGCTATGTCAAGCCTAGTGTGAGAGAGGTATATCAACCTCCTTACTAACCTTTGAAATCTGCCCTTATTCACTGCCTCTTCGGTATGGTTCTCCATCAACTTAGTGTTTGGATCCACTGGTGTGCCAACACCCTTGCCCCCTATCATACCTGTTTTAGCTAGTAAATCAAGTACATACTTTCGTTGAGACAAGAAAATCCCTGTCTTAGAGTATGCTACTTCGATGCCTAAAAAATATTTCAGCATACCAAGATCCTTAATTTCAAATTCCTTGGCTAAATTCTCCTTAAGTAGGTGTTGTTCTTCTTCATTATTTCCTATCACCACAATATCATCAACATAAACTAGTAGGGCTATTACCTTTTCTCCCAAGTGTTTGATAAAAAGGGTATTATCCCCTTTACTCTGATGGTACCCCATAGATCTCATAGCCTTAGAGAATCAGCCAAACCAGGCTTGAGGGTACTGCTTGAGTCCATACAAAGCCTTCTTGAGTCTGCAGATTTTCCTTGCTCCTTGTTGCAATCCTGGAGGTAATTCTATGAAGACCTCCTCCTCCAAATCTCCATGTAAGAAGGCGCTTTTTACTTCTAGTTGCTGCAGCTACCATCTGAACGTAGCTGTTAGGGATATAAGGATGCGAACTATTGTCATCTTTGCCACAAGGGCTAAGGTTTCCAAATAGTGTATGCCATAAGACTGAATATAACCCTTGGCGACCAGTCGTGCCTTGTACCTCTCTAAGGTGCCGTCAGCTTTGTATTTGAGATTGAAGATCCACCTGCAACCCATTGGTTTGACTCTTTTTGGTCTAGGCACTACTTCCCATGTTTGATTTTTATTTAAGGCTTTCATCTCCTCCAACATAGCCTTCTTCTATTTTGGATCATTTAGAGCATCCTCCACGGATTTGGGAATAACAATAGTATCCAAGGATGAGAGGAAACTTTTATGGCTGCGGGAAAGGCAATGGTAAGATATGTAATTGGCTAGAGGGTGTTTGGTGTAGGTTCTGACCCCTTTCCGTATTGCAGTGGGTAGGTCCAGATCACTAGGCTCAGGGTAGGCATTGTTGGAATGACATCCATTTGAGGTGGTATTGTGGTAATTCTATTCCCGAGTCAGGAGCTGATGGTGAGGCTGGTTGAGGTACATCACCAGGCTGTCTTGTCTTGTTTTAAATACGTAGGGAGAGCCTTTAAATCTCATCGAGGATGACAACCTCAGATCTGCTTATTCATTGCAGCCTTCACTTTGAGGAGAGGAATTATGTAAAGAGATATGATGAGGAGAGGGAACAAAAATGAGGTTAGGACTTGTATCAGTGGAGCTTGAGGTTGCTGATTCTAGGGATGGAAAGAAATGCCGAGGGTCATGATCATCACCTCCTACAATCTCCCCTTGAGGTCTAACATGGGGAGAATTGAAATATGGTTGAGACTCAACAAAGGTGACATCTTTGGAGACAAAACTTCCGCAATATAGGGTTTTGGGTAGGAGAGTACCCAAGGAAGACACATCTATGAGCTTTAGTATCAAGTTTGTCTTGATTGACTTTAGGAATGTGAACAAAACACACACAACCGAACACCTTAAGAGGTAGAGGAGAATGCAAACTCAAATATGGAAAAAAGGAAGCTAGGCATTGGAAATGACTTTGGGTGTTGAGGACCCTGGTGGGAACCCTATTAATCACATATGTTGCTGTCAAAACTGCTTCCCCCAAAAAATGTTTAGAGACATGGTGATGGTGGAGAAGAGATCTTTCCACATTGACGAGATATCTCATCTTCCGTTTAGCTGCTCCATTTTGTTGTGGAGTATCTATGCAGGAAGATTCATGGATTATCCCTTCTTGTTGGAAAAACTGATGTAAGTGATTGTTGAAATAATCTCTTGTATTATCAGTCCTAAATTTTTGGATAGAGGTGCCAAATTAAGTGGATATCATTTTGTAAAAATAGGGCAAGACAATCCCAATTGTAGCCTTATCTTTTAAAAGGAAAATCCAACACATGCAGGTACAATCATCCATAAAAGAAATAAACCATTTTGCCCCATAATAGTTTGGTATCTTGGATGGACCCCAAACATTAGAATGGATTAAATAAAATGGTTTTGATGAAAGTTTATTGCTAATAGGATAGGACACTCTATGGTGTTTAGCCATTACACACACATCACAT